>NC_072737.1:25516755-25633063 GCF_026930045.1 Uloborus diversus | reverse complement strand
ACTGACTCTTTCATTGAAATTATTGTTTTTTGAGGATTTTTAATTATTAAAATTATTTTCGTACCTTAAATTTTTTGTGTTCATGTTTCGTCATTTGCAAGATGAAAGCAGACAAGACTATTTAATTGCCTAAGTTTCCTGAAACAGAATTGGATGCCTATCTCAGTGCAAACTATTGAAAATAACATAAAAAAGGCCAGATTTTTTTTTTTTTTTGTTTTGTTTTAAATAATCCAGAAAATAACTATTTTCTGGAAAAGTGAAATTTTATCAGCAAAATTGTATTTTTTGTAAATTTCATCCAAGTTGAAGTTTTTGCCGTCTTTTTATTGATTTATTTATCTATTTTGAAAAAAAAAAAAATGCATGTTTATAACTTTTAAAATGTAATTCTGCAAAGTTCTTTTTTTTTTTTTTTCCAAGAATGTAGTAAAAGCTCCTCTCCCACAGTGGTGGCCATCTTTTTTGGGTCTAGTGGCCACTGGCCGCTTAGAAATTTTCTGAACTTAACTATGGCAACTCCAAATAAAACATCAATAATTTTAATGGAGATGATGATATTCAAACTTGATTTTTAATGACTTGTAACTTTTTTTTTCCTTTGGAGATAGAAGCTTAGTTTCTGGATCATAGAAGAACCAACGTATCTCCTTAATTTTGCAAATCTGAAATAGCTGCTTTGCACTGTAGGGGGGAGGGGAATGTATTTGTCTGGAATTATCCTTAAATTTTAATGCTTAGATGTACAATTTTAGATTTTGTATCAAATGTTTTATAGTTTTAAAATTTCTTTTACTGCCACCTTGTGTATCTGTGGTTCTCAACCTGGGCTACTTAGTTATTCCAAGGGAGGGGTGAGTTTATAAAAGTTAAAATAAAAAGTAAAGCAAACAATAATTTATTTAATTTTGTGATCACATGTGAATAGTAAATGAGTGTTAGCCCTGTCATTATTAATGTTGTGAAAGTGACTAATGCAGCATACTCACAAAAATAAATGTTTTTTTTTTTTTTTGGTTCTTGAGTTTCATATGAGGCACTGAGAAGAAAAGGGGTGTAAGTGGGCACTTTCAAGTTTTTACAAACCGCACTGCATAGCAGCACTTACTTGGACTATTAATAATATTTCTTGCCCCAAAACAGGAGAGGTGCACCTACCATTCATACTGGTTATCTCCAAATTTTTAATTTTTGTATTTACGTTCCTTTTGCTTTCCATTGCTTCATATGTTCTAATAATAATATGTTCAAAATAAAGTTTTGTGTAGTAATGTTAAAATTTGTGTGTGAAATTATTTGACTTTTTGCTTATTAATTAGTTTGTGGTATCCAACCAGCTCCAGATACCTATTGTACAACTTGAATCAATCATGTATGGATGGGGGTTGTGGGGAGGTGGGTGTTACCTCATATCAGTATTCAATGGAGGCACACAGCCTGAAAGGTTGAAAACCCCTGCTGTATATGATGTTTCCTTTATTGATTTTATGTTTACAAATGTTAATTAAATGCACTTTTTTTACAGCTAACTTGGTGGAAAGAAATGATTCCTTTAGATCAAATGACCATGGATGATTATGTAGATTACTTCCCTGACAGCCCGCATAATGTTTATAAGTATCCAAGTTTCTGGCCTCATGACGAACCTCCCAGACCGGTTTTCCCTTATCCACGCAAGGGAGCAAGTCATTAATAAGTTGGAAATAGCTATTTGAATTAAGAAATTACTTGCTGACTTATGTAGAAAGTAAATAAATAAATAAAAGAGTTTGTAATATATTATACTACCAGATTTTTTATTTTATGTCTATACTGTCAAAATACAATGAAAGAACTTATTTTTGTGAATCCTGTTGCGAGCCTGTTGTCATCACAAAAATTTAAGCCTCACAAAATATTTCAAGGTTACATAGAGGATCAACTGTTGGTTCTGTTCATATAAAATTCACAAAATCATGCATATGTTCATTTTCACTGAAGTTACTGTTCCCGAAAATAAATGAAAGGATTTCATTCCCCCTAAATGTCTCCAAAGTTTTTGCATCTCCTAAAGTTTCTGCAATTGCATTTAAATTTTGTTGCTAGTCCTAGAAAAACTTTAAACTCTGCAGTGGTCTGTTGGGACATTTTAACGGACTCTTAAAGTATTTGATCGCGAAAACAAACTTTTTAATAGATTTTTTTTATCTGATAAAAAGACATTTCATAAAATATTTCATCATGAAAAAGAGCCTCTAACAATATTTTTCATTTTAGAACATACCTTTCATGAAATTCTTCCTCTGAAAAACAAACCATTAAAACATGTTTTTTACAACTCTATCTTAGGGTGATTCTAAAAAAACTTTTTCCAGCTAGAGTTCAGGACACACCCTATTTTTTTTAAACTTACTAATAGTATTATGCTGTAAAAGTTTTAGCTCCTTACTCAAATTTTCAGATGGTGCTCAATGGCCCCTCAATTTAAGAAAATGTCACAAATTTAGAAACATTGAATTTCCCCAGCTGTTTTTGTGAATAATTATTTTATTGCAATGTATATGCATAAAACATTGTGTACATTATAATATGTAACGTTATTTTTTTCATTTCAATGTATTTTTTAACCCCTCTCCCCATACTGATGAAGTTTGGGGGAGGCGGTTGAGCACCCTCCTTTAGTTGAAATAGGAAGCTAAAATTCTTCCAGTATATTGCTATCCACAAGTCTAAAAATATTAAGGGGTGTCCTGGTATCTAGGAGAAACTTTTTTTCACATATATTTTTGAACCACCGTACTCTACCTATAAAAAAAAAAAAAAAACTATGCCTGTGAAGTTTCGTGTATTTTAGTTGCTTCGCTCCCTCCTGGTAAAATTATTTGCTAATTCCGAAACCAATTTGTTACCGTTTCTGTAAAACTGGCTCATTTTAATTTACTGTATAATTTCACGGCTTGAACACTGATCATTTTATTCTTGCCGTTTGTTTAAACCTTGCTTCTTTTGACTTGTAGACTTGTCAGTTTACCAAGTCTGTCCAAAAATGTCAATCCTGTTGCATCCAAATTGATTCAAACCATTAGCTTTTTTTAAAAGTTAGCCTTAATTTTTTATTAGGCTTTAAATGAATGTGGCATTTTATTTAATTAATTGTACCAACTAGTATTAAAATATACTTAAACAACATCTTGGTGCTATCCATAAAAGGGCATAATGAAGACGTTATAAGAAAAATAAACCTTCCTCAGCCAATCAGTAGCACATAGAGCTGCTAATTTTTATTGTTCAGATAATTTTTAATTGCTTCATTTTAAGCTTTTGTGGCACTTCAATCTCCTGGGGGTGAAAATTTAACCCCCTCTTCTGAGGAGTGTAGCATAGTTCACCATTTTTCTCTTAAAGATCCTATTAAAGAGTACTTACTCATTTGTAAAACTTTTTAAGCATTTTTATTTTTATATGGAAAATGTTTGGTGTTTGAAGCTATTTTTTTTAGCTTAACCCAATAGATTTTTTTTTAGACAAAACTTTTTTCGGAGTACTAGCTAATATATTACCCACTTAATAGGGGAGGATCTGCAAAATGCTTACTTATTAGTTTCTTTTTTACTCGTTTATGACGACACCTAATATCGCTTAATAAGTACGATGTCATGCTCTATTGTTTTGCTTATTGTCTCTCATACTTAAAGTTAGAGACTTTGCGTGCTCAATGACTAACTGGATTTCTCTGCAAGATTCCCCTTTCAATCTCTCATCTTTGTTGGGATTTCTCATTACCACAGTATTTATTAAGTCTTTTCATTGTGTTATATTGTGTTTGTCGAAAGAAAATGGCTCATAAAAAACTAGGCAAACTACTAGTTTAAAACATTTCAATTGTTCTGTGTACTAAACCTTAAATTCTACTGTTTATGTGTAATTTATTGGTGACATAGAGTTGTGTACAGGGTTCGCACGGGTCATGGAAATGCTGGAAAGTCAAGGGAAAAAAAATAAACAAATTTCAGACCTGGAAAAGTCATGAAAAATTAATATTTTCATTAAAAGTCATGGACATTTGTTTAAAGTCATGAAAAAATGTCTTGAGTAGTAAGAAAGTAACAATATCTAACAGAGCACTAGAAATATTGAGTAGTTTAGTAATATTGCATATAACTTGAACAATCTCAGAAACAAGTCCGAGTTTTAGAATCCAATTTCATCCACTTCTGTAACAGCCGCTCGCCTTTTTTTGTAACGTGATTTTACTACTAGGACATCCCTAATTTTGAATTCACCATTATTTTCTGCCCTTTTTATATTTTATATTCTGTAGTAGTGGATTTGCACTTTCATGATTTTGCCACGCCTACTCAAAAAGTGTAATTCAATTGCACCCGAGTTTGTTTCAACTACTTGTAAAGAAATTCATTATTAAATTTACCAGAGTTTATGTTAATATGTTGAAGGCTTTAGAAAGTGAAGATTTTAGTCAGGCAATAAACATAGAAATAGGGAAATTCTAATACTCTAAAACAGTGGTGCCCGACATACAGCTCGTAAAACTGATCCACTTGTAGCCAGCTGAAATATTTAATTTAGAAAAATGAAAAACGTGGCTTTACTTTAATGAACGAATATAGTATATTGTTCAGTTACATTGGTGAGTAGATGCACTATCAAGGGTGCCCATATAGGGGGGCAAGAGGGGGCTTAAGCCCCCCCCCCTTAGAAATGAGAACTTCCTTGCTTTTAGTACTTTTTCCTTTGCAAAAATGCAAAAACATTTCTTTTCCAGCCATTAATGAATAAGTTATTGAAAATATCAAATTTTAATACCTCTAATCTGTACTGCAATCGGTTTCTATGGGGAAAATATCTGAGCCCCCCCCCCCTTAAAATTTTGCATAGGGGCGCCCATGTGCACTATTGCCACCTAAGGGCAATGTTTTTATGAAGTAAGTTTATTATTGGTAACTTAGTATTGACCCATTCAATTATTGTCTCATTCATTACTATTCTGCCCTATTTATTAAATATTTGTTAGACATTTAAACATCAGTGTATTGCATTTTTACTTGACTTGAATTGATATGATGACAAATTAGAATAATTTATTAGTTTCTGCAGTGCACTTATATTTTTTCAGTCACAAGTAAGTGCCCTCCGATGAGTAACGTCCAATGAGGTAGTGGCACTCACATAAAAGTTTCTCGAAGCCCATTTCCGAAAATTGGCAAGTTTGACATTTAATAAGTATTGTTCTTTTCGTATAATAAGGTCATGAAAATTTTTATGAAGTCATGAAAAAGTCATGGAAATTTTTCATCCAAATTGAGTATGAACCCTGTGTGTAATGTGAGAAACAAAAATGTATGCATACCACTTCCAATTTTTCCATCATATGTGTGTTGTGGTACCACGAGAATTTCTTCAGTATCTTTTGTGCGCTCGGATCTTACGTACAATCATTACTACTTACTTTGTTTTGCCTTCTAATCTGAAAGATAGTTCTAATTAACATTTTACTGCTACTGTAAGATGGAGTAACTTAGGGACAGTGTATTCTGAAGTTTTTTAGAACTGTTGCAGGACAACTTAGTTTTTCTGAACTTTTAGTTTACAGGGTTCTATGCAGGACACACTGCTTTTGGTTCAGTCTGCAATTAACATCTGTTGTATTGTGCAGCTACCTGCTGGCAGTTGTCAAAAACCGTAGTCCACTATTCATTGTGACAGCAAAGTTATTCTCCATTTATTTTTCAAAATTCTTGTTATGGTGAAACTTTCGCTTCCGCCTCAAAAACTGCGCTCACCAAATTACATTCAGGTCTGTAATAAGTTTTATAACCTCTGCATTGTATATTTTCATCTGTTCACAGGGTAATTTTGCGACTATAAAATTTTGAAGTTAAAGAGCTGCAATTTAACGGCAATCTTTTGGCCTTGGTTGACAAAAACTAAACTTTGCAAAAGTGTTTAACTAGTATTAGTTACACTATCTGTTTGTTTAGTATCATTTCAAAGCGCAGCTTGAAAAAATATCTTTAATCTTGAGTACCCAATAAGTAGAATGTATTGTTCTTATGATGTGCTTATTATAATATTCTTTGATTGATGTACAGTGGAATCCTGTGACAAGGAACTTCAAGGGACCTCAAATTTTGTTAGTTGTAGCAGATTTCAAGCAATATACTAAAAATAAAGTCGGGACTGAAAATTTATTTTGTGGAAACGGAAATTTTTTGTTGTATTGGTATTCTTTGTAACGGATTTTTACTGTATACTCATTGCTTTTGTTGTTTCTAATGTAGATAATGCACTTAGTTGATAATAGTCGTGTAACATTAGTGCTAAGTTATGTTTCCTACTGTGTTTAATGGGGATAATAGCACTGTCCCAATGTTACCTCAAACAATATGGTAAGATTGGGACAAATTAAAAACTTTTTTTTTCATGAAATACCATAGCAACTAGAGTTATTCTTTTACCATGTCTTTTGCAAGAGGAATACAGATATATCAATGATTTTTTGAGTTTTACTTTGAAAATTAATATAAGAAGAGAGTAAAACTTTGAAAAGTCCTAAAGTTACTCCATCTTACGGTACCATGTTCTACCGATTTACTGTCTTGGCGGAATTTTTACATTAATACCATTTTGAACAAGGATAACATTAAAAGTTTCTTTCACTTTCCCAAATAAAATTCTGCTCTTACAAATCGTCTGCATACTGTAGAAAATTAATGTTTAGTGGCGAAAGCAGAATCAAAAAGAAAAATTTATTCTTTGTCACCCGAAAAGCTTCAGAATACAATCGGGCCTTGATTTAACAAATTTTTATATGTTACAAAAATTTTACGGACCAAAACTTTTATATGTTAAATTGGGGATATTCGTAATATTGGGGTGTGAAATTTTTTTTAAAAAACTGCACTTACCTTATCTAAAACCAGTAATAAGCAACTAGGAAGTGTACACTTTTTATTCCGCATTTAGCGACTTATTACATACTAGATAATTTGAAATTTTAAACTATTGAGTAATAGATGTGTGACAATTTACTTGATACTGGACTCGAAATAGTTCTCTTTCAACTTTATGAAGCGACGAAAATACTGTATCGTTTGCAGCCTGCTGCATGACATATGTTTTTAGTTTCCAGGCCATGTAAAGCATTTGAAAAAGTAGCAGTTTTAATAGGAGTTTCACTATTGCTTTCTGCATCAAAATCAATATTCGTTGTAGGCCTCCTCGCCCCTCAAAAATTGCCGTTATTAAGAGAAGTCTTTTTTTTTTTGGACGATATGGGTATAATAACATTTGGAAAACAATCCAATATTTCCTGAATAAAATCAAAAAAAAATTTTTTTTTTTTTCAGCTGTTAAAGTAAGTTTTTAATTTGGGGTTTATTATTCGGTAAATAGGGGTTTTTGCCTTTATTTTAGTCGGGGGAAAAAGAAAAATTTGTTCAATCTCGAAATTAGTGAAATAGAGGTCCGACTGTATGTACTAAAACTACTACAAGAATGTTACCATTTTGCAAATAGTAAAATTGCAACACATAAAACCGCAGGTTAATAATAACAGGTTGAGCCTTTTCAATCCTCTTTCAAAAAGAAATAGTAGGAATAGTTTGAATTTTTGCTAGACGGCCTCAGAAAATGCGGAAAAGAGCTATTAGTTATTTTTCAATTAAAAACGAAAAATCAGTCTGCCTGTGCCACTGTTAATACTTTGATAGGCCACACTATGTCACATGTGCCGTGGAGAGGCCATCCTTGGTCGCTTCCAAGTTTTCCCAAACTGTCGGTTGTAGCTGAAATTTCGGGGCTTCACGATTAATTTAATTAGTCCACCGTTAAGGGAGTTTTTCATTCGCTCAAATGACATAAATTTAAAAATAAATAAAATGTCTCTTTTTGTTTTTTACTTTAGGTTTTCCTCTCTTGAAGTAATTTTGTTTTGATGTCGTACAAACGCTTTCGTCGGCAATATTCTGATGATATTTAGTGTGTGACTTTAAAGGAAAAAAAATTGTTTTTTTCCTTTTCCAAATTTACTGAAGTGATCTAAACTTTACTGTTCATTTAAATTTACTGGAAGTACCTTTGAAAAAAGACAGCTAGTCGAGGATACCATATTTTACTATTGATATAGGCAGTGCTGTAGTTGGAGGAAGGGGGGGGGGCAGTCCCCCAAAGTGTTTGGGTTTGTATTTTAAAAATAATGCAAAGGTAATGAATGTATCAGTGGGGTGCTCAAACACAAAATTTGAAAAGAAAAGAGTCCCCCACCTCCCCCCAAGAAAAATAGAAGAATTTCAAATGTTAACCTTCACGGTGATTTGTTCCTGATTTTTTTTAAAGAAAAGTAGTACTAGAAGGAGAATATCAACTTCTATTTTAAGTTATTACCACAGTTACGTTTCTCTACACACAATTAGTGCAATCAAAAAATCAAAGTAAACATCAAAACTTGATTTTAATGCAAAACATTCTCAAGAATCATAAGTTGCAGTCACGTTTTCTCCCTAACTGAAACTAAATGAAAACAAGCTCATGTGTGCATCACATCACTTCCTTTTACGCTAATTTAATGATGATAACGCCTTGGAGTAAGCAAGGAAACCCTAAATATTTTCACCCCCTAGTTTCTTGCGAACCGAAACAAAAAGACATTTTACACGGGTTTATTTCCCCATTATTGGCAATTTTAACATGATTCAGTAGTTAAATCTTTAAATATCACCAACATTGGCTGAATTAAAACCAGATTTAAAAATTTAAAAAGAAAAAAAAATCAACAAAAATTGGCGACCAAAAGCTTGGTGATATTTGACAAATTATAACGAAATTAACAATGATTTCCCCCCAAAAAGGTGTAAAGGACCCCTTTAGGAACATCCGAATGCAACCAAAAGAGAAGGTGCGCAACTAGACCCCACTTGGAGTCTACGTACCAAATTTCAACTTTCTAGGACTTGCCGTTTTTGAGTTATGCGAGATACATACGTACATACGGACGTCGCGAGAAAACTCGTAATTAACTCGGGGATCGTCAAAATGGATATTTCGGGTGTCTGTACGTGTGGTCGAGTCGAAAAAAAAAAACTCAACATTCATTCGGGGGTGAGCAAAATAGAAATTAATGCCGATTTTTGAATGAAATTTTTTTTCGCGAATACAATACTTCCTTTTTTGTAAAAGGAAGGAAAAATAAGTGAATAAATATATCAAACGAGCTGTCGTAAATTTGCCCTGATATTTCCAAACTTCAAGAGAACTGAAAGTTCTATATCTTCAGCACCAAGTTTGATACACCGGTTGATGCACCAGTTTGATATCTTGGTGAGGTAATTACGCGTTACCTTTAATGGGGTCGTTTCCAAAGTTTTAAAAGTATTTTTTTCTGAAAGAGCATGCTTAAAAACATAGCAGCTGACCATTTTTTAAATAATTTGTTTAAGTTTAACATTTTTTAAAAAAGTTACTTAAATCGATGCGCTTTTACTCTTCACGCTTCTGCCGATGACATCACAGATGATGAAATGCCATTCAGTGTTGCCATTCACAGAGCAAAATATTTAATTCGCATCTTTACTCACTTGTATTGGCAACGATAGCAAGCGTATAGCGCCATTTTAATTCGCTTCTCGATTATCATAACGTGGAAACGTGGTAGAAAGATGCGTCAAAGAGCATCATTTGTGACGTCATCAAGAGCACGCCTTGTTTGAAAAATCGGACAATTTAAAAAATAACTGTTGGGTAAAATGAAAGTAATTTCTGGGTCCATGTTATTATTATTATTATTTATTATTATTTTTTTTTTTTTTGCTTATAAAAAATACTACTTTTGACGGAAAGAAACAACCCCATTCTGACTCATTTAAAAAAAAGTTTCTACAAATAGTTGATCATGAGATGACAGTATTTGCCACAGTTTTGAGGCTCAGTGTCTCTTCTGGTTCTTGTTTAAGGACATGAATGATTGCATTGTCATTCACTTTTTCTATGTGATAATGGTGCACAGCAGGTAAGTTTTAAGTTTTCAATCATTTCAGAATGGATAACGAGCTGCGGTACTTATAGAAACGGGAATAGTTACGGAGTTTTTTTAATTACTTTAATTTACCTCTGGAATAAATTGAATGACATGTTTATTTCCATAAAAAAGAGCACTAAATCTTTCGTAGTTTGAATGACAATTTTTTTTTTTTTTTTTGAGTCGCAAATGTCATCATATTTCCTAGTAGAATCTATCTTTCTGCTTCAAAATCCTTGTACGTGAAAGCTCTGTTACTTGACTGCAATATTTTTAATGTTGGAAGGACGACTTGTATCAATCATTGAGAAGAGATGAAATGGAGTGAGTGGGAACTTTCATTCGTAAAATTAAGACCCCAAGTCACGTGATACATTTTGAAGTAAAGCATTGGAAGAAATCAGGTTTCTTTCGCTTGTTTCACGCAAAACGTGCCAACCATTCGTCGTTGTTGAGTCTCGTAATTTGGGCTCTTTTGGGTCAGCTTTTGATTAGCCAATGAATAGACTTGCTCCCTCCATTTTAATTCCTGCTCTAAGGTTTCAATATCTTTGCTGCAATTTGTAGAAAATAGATGGTCAAAACACTTAATAAAAAATAATAGTTTAAAAAACTAAAAAAACACTCTTTCGTAGCAAAATGAACTAAAAAGTGAAAAATAATCTTTGGATGATAGTAATTGACCAATCACTTAATTTTAATGTAATACAAAAAAGCGTGGGGTGATATCTATTTACATTTTTGCATGGACAACAAATGGAAGAAATTCAAGACATCTGATAAGAAGCGCCCACGCTTTTTTATATTACATTAAAATTAAGTGATTGGTCAACTACTATCATCCAAAGATTATTTTTCACTTTTTAGTTCATTTTGCTACGAAAGCGTGTTTTTTAGTTTTTTAATCTATTATTTTATTTTCTTCTTTTTAGTTTAACTTGTTTTACAAAAAAAATATTCATTTCAACATTGTCCAAAATCTTTTATATTCATGAAATTTGCCCAAAAAAAGCGACTAAAGGTCTCGGATGGCATTCGAAACGTGGTCTCTCGAACTCCAAAAAGAGCAACTGTACCCCTTGAAGTGTAATAGTCGAGCTCTAAAAACATTCAACTTCGCTGATAAATTTGCCTGTGGAGTAATTGTCTAATCCAGCTAATCTATTTCAGTCATCTATGTATGTGTGCGGAAATCATATCTACATTACTTTGAAAATTTGAGATGCATTTGAATAAAAGTTTTGTTCAACAATGGTTCAGCAATGAATTGCCATTTGAAGGCTCACCTAAATTTTGGCATGAAATTAGTTATAAACAATTATATTTCATGTTCTAATTACCTTGGAACATTGGAACAAATTTTGTCTGATGCAGAAAAATTAAAGGTTTTTGTAGATATTTTTAATGTATTTTTTTAAAATTTTTCCTTTTTAACATTGTTTGATTTATGCCAAGATATTGATTAAAATTGGAGGAAACTAACAATTAAAAGAGTCAATTAATTAATTTGATTATAGAGTATTGCATTGTCTTCGGGTCTGAGGTCGCGTGCCAAATTTCAAAAGAATCCGATCTCAGGAAGTGAGTGAAATTTGAGCTGCAAGATTCCGTTACAAGATACATACATACATACCTACATACAGGTGAAGCTAATAAAAGCGTGTTTAAAAAAATACCGGAAGTTTAAATGTACATTTTTCTATAATAATCAGGCAAAAACAGAGGATTCAGCTCTGTTTTTGAAGTTTGGAACAGTCTGGCCTTCGATGTTCGATTTTTGTTAGTTTTGTGCAAGAGCTCCAATTCATACTGGTTAGAGAAAATTTAAAAACACCCTCTTGGACGCTGTTAATAGTGTCCGTAGCTTTATACGCAGCCGCATTTTGAAGAAAAACACAAAACTTCAATCGATTCCAAAAATTTGAGTAAAAGGAATGATGATAAATAATGAAGTGAAAAGAGATGAGAAATTTTTAACAATCCTTTGACATTGGCACCATTTACTGTCTGACCACGGATTGTATGGAAAGAAAAACATCCGGTTTACAAGCGGAAATGGAAGCATCTATTACTTTTCAGGGATGTCAGCTTTTGCAGATGTATGTTAGCCTCTAAATTAAGCAGAGTCTCATTCAAATTAGCGGAATACGCGCATTTATTTTCCCCCTCATTCGGATGGAGCCGCCTTAACTGGATGTTTGCCAATTCCATACAATCCATGGTCAAACAGTATCAGATTTTTCTATATCAATGTCCTCGAAGATCTTTATTAACTCCACATAATTCTGCAGAACAGCTTTCAACTACAGTAAACTCCCGATTATTGGGGGTCGGATTATCCGCAGTTCGGTTCATCCGCTGGTCTTTTCTTTTTTTTTTTTTTTTTGAACTTATGATTGTGTTACTGTTTGTCATTAAGTTTTACATATATTTTTTACTGTCAATGTTAGTAGATGCAATGTAGCAATGTTTTTAGTTATAATTTAAATGTATGTGTGATTGGTATTTATATTTTTTAGCTATTGTGTACACTAAGTATCATTTTTTACCTATTATTCGGATTATCCGCGGTTTTCGCTTATCTGCGGTTACCGCGCCACCCTTGTTCCGTGGATAATCGGGAGTTTACTGTATTTTGATTTTTGGTGTAGCCGACTCTGAAACCAAAATTTTATTGAGCAATCACGATTGCTTATTGTTCTCATTTGACCGTCTTTGATGTTCCGTGCCTTTTCCAACCACCACCGCCACCTGCAGGCGCGGCTCCGTCCTCCGGTAGCCGCTCCTGGTCGGTGGCGTCCATGTCCTAGACACACGCACGCTCATACACATACGCACTCACACACATACACACACGCCAACCTGCATACACACAGGTCTACACACACAAAAACCTACACATACACAACTAATACACACGTCTCCGTTCAACAGGAGGGTAGACTTGGAGGGACAAGAGCCGTGTCTAGAAACAAGTGAGTAGAGTAGTAACCAATGAGTAGGGTCCTGTCGCAACTCGTGATTGCGAAAAACATAATTTGAATTCAAAATTTAAGAATTCAAATTAATGTTTTTTTTTTTTTTTTCACACTGCTCTCGGTTTGATACAAAAATGTCTCCTCTGTTATTCAAGTAGCTAGAAAAAAATTATATAACATTCCACTTTATTTTCCTCCTTTCTTTTGCTTACTTGAAGTGGGGGGTATAGTGCCTAGAAGGAGGCACTATACCCTATATATATAGGGGGTGTTCGAGCACCGCAGTACCCTCGAAGTCGGCACCCCTGAGTGGGGATACAGTGAGGGGGGGGGGAGGAAACGAATTTGTGTAATATACTTTGGTGGTGGGGGGGGGAGAGATAGGTTCCGGATTTAAAGTGGAATTGTGTCGAATATATATATTTCGTCAAAATAAAATCCAATTTTTCGGAAAATGATCTTTCTTAGATAAAGCGTGTTGATTTTTTGAAATCAAATATTGTGGAATATTTCTAGGTCTAGATGATTCGTGTTTTACTCTAGAAATTGATTTCGTTTCTTAGAAAACCACTAAATATAAATAAATTGAAGAAATCAGAAATAGAGCCTTCAAGGCTTTTTGAAATCGATAACTTAATTTTAAAGATTGATTTTTTGATCTAGTGGAGTGTAGTTCCGAAAATACTATCTCGTGATAAAGATAAAATACTAAACCGTTTCCCAATAATATTCAAATGTAAATGAATTTGTTCTTCTTCATGTTATTACTTTCAAAATATTACCGAATGGAATGTAATTAATTTAGTAGGGGAATGTAGGGCAAAGTGAAATGGTTAAGATGACTGAGCTTTTTCAAAATGAACAAATTGGAAACTTGTTTTGAAATTAACAGTACATAAAGAAAGAACATTGTTTTTTATAATAAAAATTGCATTGAAATAGAATTTTTTATTTTTGGCGGTGAATTTTCGCTTTTAAAAAAAAAGTGGAAAAATTTTGCTTAATTTTTTATGGGGCAAAGTGAAAAATGAAATATTTTTGTAATGTAATGTTTTCTATTTGATTTTAAGAAATATTATCGATCAAATGAATCAGAAAGTAAACGGTTGAATGAATAAATGAAAAGATGCTGAAAAATATAAACGAAGAATTAAATAAAAAAAATAATGTATGAATGCAAACAAACGAGTCAGTAAAGGAGTAAATAAATAAGAAAATAAGTGAATGAATGAATAAATATAAGCTAATTAGTAAATTAAGGTGCAATATTAAAAGTAATTAATAAAAAAATACGTAAGATATTTAATAAATGATTGAATAATTAAATGAAATTAACTATTTCACTTTGCCCCACATGTACTTGTCTAATAGAACAAAATAATAAAAATACAAATAGACTTAATATTAACTAAATAAATGTCGCACAGAATATTAGAAGGCCACAATTAATATTTCAAATGTTAATTTACAAGAATTTTATCATTTAATAATGCCAAAAATAATTTTCGACTCGCAACAAAATATTACACTATGAGTATCATTTTTTGAAAATTGCTTGTATTTTCATATTCTGTGATTTTAAAGAGTTAATTTTCTCTTGACTTGAATGGACTACATGTGACACAACATAGCTAAAATATTACTAGATAGGTGGTGCTAAAAGCAGAGAAAATATTTCACCATTTCACTTTGTCCCACATTCCATTACTTTTATTTTCGAGGTAGACAGTGCAATGGTGTGTGACTTCTTATTCTTAGAAGCCAAAAAAAAAAAAAAAAATAAATAAATAAAAATAAAAAAAAATAAGAAAAAATTTGAATTTTGACACCTTGAATTCAAATTATGTTTTTCGCAATCACGAATGTGTGTATGTAGGCGTGTGTGTTTGTGTTTGGGGGGTATGTGTGTTTGTGTGTAGGGTGTATGTGTGTGTAGGCATGTGTGTTTGTGTCTGTCTGCTAGCATTAGTGTGTGGGTAGTTGCGTGTATGAATGTGTGTGTGGGGGGGGTATGTGTATGTGTGTGTAGGCATATGTGTTTGTGTGTGTGGGTAATTGTGTGTATGTGTAGGTTTCTCTATGTATGCGTGTGTGTATGTATGTGTATGTGTTTGAGTATGTGTGTAGGTGTATGTGTGTGTGTGTGTGTAGTTGTTTGTGTAGGACATGGACGCAACCTGGAGACGGCTTTCCGCTATAGGAGCAGCATCGTGAGGAGCCGGTCGACGGTGACGGTGCGGAGGGTGGCGGTGGGAAAATAAAATGATAGGACGCCAAAAACAGTCAAATGAAAGCAATAAGCAATCGTGATTGCTCAAAATAAAGACACGTTTTATTAAAATCAAATACGATCTGTCAAGTGCTGGAAAAAAAAATCTGCTTTTCCATGGAATGACCCTGCAAATGAATTATATTTCGGAAAATAAAATGTGGAACAATATATCTAACATCGTATTAAATATTAAGATCGCCTGGCCAAAAAGTATTGCAAAGTAAACCTTTTTGACTAATTGCATTAATATACCATTATTTTTGAATCAAATTCACGGCTATGTGTTTGAATTCTTAAAAACTAATCTTTTGAAATCCAATTCATTCGTCTTCCCACCTCAAAAGACGAAATATTTGATAGAAATTCCGCTTTTCAAATAGCATTTCCTTGTGCGACCGAATATTCCCTTTCGGATGGAAATATTGTTCTGGATTTCGGTTAAATCCAACTCCGCATTTCTCTTAGGGAGGCCATTTATTTTGCAGATGCATCTCATCGGTTCGGATTCAATGCGTGGAGATAAATAAACTGAAGCAAGTGGAAAGGTTTCAAGCTTCACGAGTAAGACTGAAATCTGATGTAAAGGTAAAAGTGTTGCATTGAGACTTAAATAATTAATCGAAAGAAAAGCTTAAGCTATTACGCGCATTTGGAATCCGAATTTGAAACTTCGGTTCCACGAAATTTAGACAGGAATTTTCAAAAAATGACTTCTTATCAAACGATTCGGTTGCCATGTTGAAGTTCACAAAATGCTCAGAAACTATAACCAGAGTCCGATTTACTAAAGAAATTAGTGGAAGCTCAGTTTTGTTTTGCCCCCCCCCCCCCCCATTTTTGTTTAGAATTCTTTGCATATAGAACGGAACTCGTCTAATACTACAAGCATCTTCTAAAACTGGTTACTAGAATTCAGATTAGTTGATTCCGCCCCCCTCCCCCCACCATACAGAAACGAAACTCGCCTAATACTACAAGCATCTTCTAGAACTGGTTACTAGAATTCAGATTAGTTGATTCCGCCCCTCCCCCCATCATACAGAAACGAAACTCGCCTAATACTACAAGCATCTTCTAAAACTGGTTACTAGAATTCAGATTAGTTGATTCCGCTCCCCCCCCCCCCCCATTTCCTAAGATAAAGAAACTTTGTACATTACACAGAAACTAAAAATTTTGAGCACTTTTCAGTCATTTTTGGGCCACCTGAAATTTTTGAGGGGAAGCTCAAGCTTCCTGAGTCTTTTGGGTAATCAGGCCCTGACTGTAACTGTTTTTTAAGTAACAGTTAAACCTACAATAGTTAAACTATTGCATCAGAACGGAATGATTGAAATTAACTTGTAATAATAAATAGCATAAAATGACAGCTCATTTCAGCTGCCATTTCTTTTAAATTTTGAACACGGGTAAGTTAAACAGGTGTGAAAAGTTACCACAAATTTGGAATCGCAATTGTGATCTTAAAGTCCTCAATTCTACCCACCATTAGCTTCTAGAAGGAAAAACAAAATCATACATTAGGAAACTGCCAAATTAATTCAAGGTACTAAACGAATCAAAGCTCTCAGAACATGAGATTTCACTTTATTATTAACAAAAACATTTTCTAAAACTGCAATAAAAGTTTTTGGATGATGCTACGTGTGTCGTTTTCAAATGCGAAACTTTACACTGGAATGGACGCATTAAAGTGTTTTGTTTTATTTGATCTTAACTTTGTTATAATTCGCTAATGGCCAAAGAGTAATATAGTTGTATCCTCCTTAACTTTTTTAAGTGACGCTAAGTAATAATCGATTAAGGATGACAGACAAAATTTATTACTTTGTGGAAACTTAAGAAAGCATTTGTAGATTTTATAGTCCTTGCACAATGCACAGACGTTTATTTGATGCTCAACACAAGTAGACTTGTGTTTTGATACTCTTTTTCCTAAAAAAATCGTTCTCATGGTGTTTCCTATTAAAATTCTTCCACTATCTGTGTGTATTTTATTTCAATACCATCAAGCCTTTTCGATGAATTGGAGACTGATAAGTGTATGGTATGACGAGTAGTTATTTCGTACGTTTATGAAAAATGCATCTCTTTGTATTGATATTTTTTTTTACTGTTTTATATTGACCTTATGTGAGCAGCTGTTTGCCTTCTCGAATTTTGATTCTTTTTTTATTACGTTTTTATCGGTAAGAAAGGAAATAAAAGGAAACATAAAATCTCACGTAAGTTTAAATTGATACCTTAAAAATTCAAACACAACTCATCACCTGTTCGTGCCTAAAACTGTTCATAGCGAAAAGTTGCTTCCCGTGCAGAAAATTCTTGTGATAATGCATAAGCAATAATTACTTAATTTTAGCAAATTTCGTACCTCTTTCACTTATCATTATGTTATTTGTTCTGCTTTGGAAGAAAAAAATATTTTGTTTATAATCTCCGCGCACATCTGTGAGGTACTTTTGTATGGGTTACATGCACACAGATGCAAATAAATAAATCTTACTATAAAATTAATTTTGGTTTCAAAAAACTATATTTATTTAGCGAGTTTAGATACTCGAAATATTAATAACTAATGAATTAGATCGGTATTGTTCAACATATTATTCATACATTGGTGGACAATTGGTAAGGACGGATGGCAATAGGAGCGTTAGCAACCACAAAATGGAAGGCAAGGAAATATGGAAAAACGCATAAGTTCGGGACACAGTAAGACGTGAGTATGCAAATTTTAGACTCATGACGTTGCTGGTCACGTGCGATTGCTGATAAGCGATATAAAGGATTAGGCGCGTGATGACCATTGCTTTTCAGGAGCAAAGTTCGACGGGAAACATTCAATTGACGAACTTGCACTTTTCGGGATGTCTTTCCGACATCCCTTAGATGATTTTATGGGTGGCCGTGTGGTTGGCAATATCGAAGAAGGGCATAAAAATTTAGATGTTGCCAAGGAGTTCTACGTCAGCCATATGGTTGTTTCTAGAGTTTGGAAATCATTTCCAACAAATGAAATGTAGCAAATGTCACGTGGAAGGTCGTGTACGCAATACGACGTCAGCAGAAAATTGGTACTTATTGCTAGCAACGAAAAGGAACCAGCGCAACACAGCTACTGAGGTAGCAAAGCAGTTTCCTGCTGCTACTAGCAAGCAAATATCCCGAAAAAAATATAGCCGAACGTTTGAATGTAATAAGACTATACGCCCGTCAGCTTGTTTTGTACATCTCGTTGTCTACAAGTCAATGTTTTGCTCGTTTGTAATGATGTCTTCAGCATCGCATTTGGAGAAAAGTCGACTGGGCTTGTGTACTATTCTCAGATGAAAGCAGGTTCAGACGGTCGTCTAATTGTGGAAGACAACCAACCTGGCATGAGAGTGGTACAATATACAAGCCCGAAACATAAAAGAAAAGGACTAGTATCCCACAAATTGTGTCACGGATTGGGTAGGATTATGATCAATGGCTGTACGTCGCTTGTGTGCTTCCAAACAAGACTATGACGGTTAGTGATACATTAATGTTGTTCTACTGCCTTATATTCACGTGTTCTATGGTACAGTGGGGATAAATTTGTTTTCATGGAAGGCAACGTAACATGTCATTAACAATCGCCGTCCAGGAGTGTCACTCAAGATTTTCAACCTATGGGATGGCCAGCGCTTTCTTTAGATCTGAATCATATTGAAAATGTTTGGGATGATTTGGGGAGCAGTCTTGCTGGTCGACAACGCCCTCCAACAAGCAAGGACACCCTTATCCGTGAGTGAGAGAAAAATGGGATAAACTGCCCCAACGGCTGCTGGATAATGTTGTGTAAAGCATCACAAAACGTGTGGAAGCTTGCATGGTTCTCCATTGTAGCCATATCCCATATTGACATCTTACGCCAGAACGCCTGGGGGCGGTAATTACAATTATTCACTTTTACGTATTCAGTCCAAAATGACAGTTTCGTGGTTTCGTCCTTTGAACACTTTTCAACGCCTTCTGGATTTCAGAGCATAATAAATTATCGTCATTGCAATGTTCTAAAGTTCTGGCATTAGTTTGCCACTTGGCATCGAATTACAATGACTTTTTTACGCGCTACATAGCCCATTGGAATCCGTCCGTAGCAATTGTCCACCAATGTACAAGGTGTCCAAAAAGTCTTTAATGCATTAAAATATTTTATAGAAAAGCAACAAACTGTCGTATGAACAGAAAGCAATACTTTTCATTACTAGAGTTCAACGTGCGCACTGTTAGTTGCTCAAACCACTTCCAAACGGTTCTGAAGTTCATCCCATGCTCTAGCTATCGTATACACTGAGAAAAATGAAGTTTTCAAAAATGAGTACATTCATGTTTTCAAATTTTCTTGAGACTTTTTGTTTCAAATATGAGTACCCATGTTTTTAAATAGTGTACTGAATTATTTCATACTCAAAAGTGAGTACATAACTCGGTTCAATTTTAAAATTACTACATATTTAAAAATGATCATAAATGCCTTAAAAATGAGCACATGTTGATTTCCGAATTTGATGAGTATTTGAATGTTCCAAATTTGAATACCACCTAGTCGGAGCCATTTTGACTCTGTGATATGCTCAAATTTGAGTACTTTTTCGCCATTTTTGAAATTGTTGTTTTAAGAATGTACTGCATACACAGTTTAGCCTACTCAGGTAATTTGCATTTTCATATCTTCAATGCTAGCAATGCTACACAATTGGACACAAATAAACACAAACATTTTCGTGAGCTTGTGAAGTAGTCTTGTGCAAATTGCATATTCATACAGTACTTGGTTGCATTTCTATATATTTTTTAAATGTGTCACAGACTTTACGGACACCCTGTATTTTTAATGTGCATTGCGATGTCTCGCCTATTGCTCTATAATTTTTCTTTGTTGTGCAAAGTTTTAAAACTACTCTATTCTAAAATTGATTAATTTTCAAAAGTTTACAGAATAAATGGGTACCTTACCTTGAACACTGTCAGCGAAGTTAAAATCAACTGAACAATACATTTGCACAAACAGCAATGAGGGCTGACGCGTGTTTCAGTTCCTGACTTTAGTACCTGATTCAAGTAATGCTTATTTTATATGGACATTTATTGGATTGTGCACATCACTAGCAGTCAGTCATTAAGAGTTCGAATATTCCTTTCTCTGTGTGCAAGAGAAATATCTAATATGGAAAGTTAAGCTCCTGGGTTAATAAAACTTGAATTTTCCCACAAACGTATGGTCTCCAGCATTTAATTCATTCCGTGTAAGAATTTTAAAAAGAGCTGGCTTCAAAAGTTGCAATAGCTTAAAAAAAAAAAAAAAATGCAATAGTGGAAAAAAAAAAGAAGCATGCATTTGAATTTTGACGTCTTGAACTCGAATTATGGTTTTCGCAATCACGGATTGCGATAGGACCCCACATCGTTGAGTTTCTTGCTTCTACAAATGGACCGGAATGGAAATTGAGAAGAAATCATATAATAATCCGTCATAATATAACTGGTGATTTTCTAAATTCGGTAATACAAGGCATATCCATAAAATTAAAAAAAAAAAAAGGTCATTGGGATGCGGAATAAAGATCTGGTTATTATGCCAAATTCGCACCCATATGCTCATCATAAAGATTAAATTTACAGTGCATACCTTTATGGTATTTTCATTTCTTCCCAATCTCAGACAAGAGGATTAGTAATCTGGAAATTTCGTATTTTGGTGAAGTTTTGCTTTGAAAGTTCATCTATTTCGATGTTTTTCCTGAAAAAACGTAATTTGACACCCTCTCCCTTTTTAAAAGCAAAATCTGCTTGAATTAAGGCTTGAATGAACACAAACGATTAGTAACCATGCAACGAAAATTGTCCTCTTTATAAATATTAAAACAACGAGCTAAACTTATTCTCGTCGTCATGGTAATCTGAAACACCAGAGCAACGTCACCCTCGGTCAAGTAAGCTTAATAAGCAATTTGTGATTGCTGAAAGAAAAGGAAAAAAGGTGCAGTAGAAGCTTAACAATTCCTTTAATGTGCTTTGATAACAATCTTAAAAATAAAAGAGCGTTATTTTCTCCTATTAAATCAACTAAAGAATTCGTTAATATTATTTTTTAAAATTTCCCTAACTTCTACTGTTAAAGGTCTTATCTCACTGACTTAATCATAAAAATAGCGTAAGAATTGCAAATAATTAATGTGTTTTGTTTGTTTTTCAGTCATTGCTGAAATTGAACTTGGTTTTTTGATTGAATAAAATATTCAATTGCACGAAACTATATTTTACTTGTGAAAACTACTCACATGTGCTTTTACTGTAATGAATATGTAAAAAGATTCTATACTAAACTTTTCAGAAGCAATTCGTATAAAAGGCTTTTTTGGCTTAAAAACGGCTCAGCTTTGTTTAAAAAATTATTAATTTAACTCAAAATGCAATATGCAATATTCATAAGGAAGTGAGCTTTAGAATTTTAAGTATTTTACTTAGATTTAAGTTGTTGTTGAAGTAAAAATAAATGCATTTTGGGATTACGCAAATCACTCAAAAGTATAAAGCTATATTTTCTTTATTAAAAAAATACTTTTCAAACAAATTTTGAATACGTTTTAGTTTCCAATTCGACAAAGACGTCTTCTTGAGGATTTTATTTTATCAGCCCATTGTTTCGAAAATGATTGAAATAGACTGGGGAACAGTTGGACATTCTCATCCATCGCTGGTTTCAGAATATTTTTCGCATGAAGAAACAGAAATGGGATAGGAAAATCAAATGGATTTTCTCTGATGTGAGCTCATAAATATCTCCTTTTAGTAACTTACTATGTGTCTGCTCAGATCGTAAATTTAACTTTACGTAACAAAACTAAAATTAACTACATATTCTAATAATTTATTCCTTGAAAGATGTTCTCAGCATGATTTTATTCAATCTATTTGATTGATTTGTGCTTTTATGGGCGTTCAATAAAAAGATGATTTTAGTCACTTGCATCAATTTTCGTTTTCCACATTTGCAGTTCTTACATGAGAGCGATGTTTTAAAAATTGAGCTCATAAATATCTCACAGAGCTGTCTTTTAGTAACTTATCATGTGTCTGCTCAGATCGTAAATTTAGCTTTACGTAACAAAACTAAAATTAACTACATATTCTAAAAGTAAAGTAAGACAAAACAATGTAAGCAGAAGCACAAATTTGTAAATTACAGCAGACACGTGTTTCGGCGTTACAGGGAACGCCTTTTTCATTGCAAAAAATAATGAGCTTATGGATGAAAAGACATCGGATGTCTTTTCATCCATAAGCTCATTATTTTTTGCAATGAAAAAGGCGTTCCCTGTAACGCCGAAACACGTGTCTGCTGTAATTTACAAATTTGTGCTTCTGCTTATGTTGTTTTGTCTTACTTTACTGTTCAGCACAAAGGTATTTATTTATCTTACATATTCTAATAATTCATTCTTTGAAAGAAGTTCTCACCATCATTTTATTCCATCTATTTGATTGATTTGTGCTTTTATGAGCGTTCAATAAGAGATGATTTTTGTCACTTGCATCAATTTTCATTTTCCACATTTGCAATTTTTACATGAGGGCGATGTTTTAAAAATCGAGCACATAATATATCTCAGAGAACTGTGTTTTAGTAACTTACTGTGTGTATGCTCGGATTGCAAATTTAGCTCTACGTAACAAAGCTAAAATTAACTACATATTCTAATAATTCGTTCTTTGAAAGAAGTTCTCAGCATGATTTTATTCAATCTATTTGATTGATGTGTGCTTTTACGTTCGTTCAATAAAAGATGATTTTAGTCACTTGCATCAATTTTCGTTTTCCACATTTGCAGGTTTTACATGAGAGCGCTGCTTTAAAAATTGAGCTCATAAATATCTCAGAGAACTATCTTTTAGTAACTTAGTGTATGTCTACTCCGATCGTAAATTTAGCTTTATGTAACAAAACTAAAATTAACTATACACATTCTAATAATTCATTCGTTGAAAGAAGTTCTCACCATCATTTTATTAAATATATTTCATTGATATGTGCTTTTATGAGCGTTCAATAAAAGATGACTGCTGTCACTTGCATCAATTTTCTTTTTCTATATTTGCAGTTTTTACATGAGAGCGGTGTTTTAAAAATTGAGCTCATAATTATCTCAGAGAACTGTTTTTTAGTAACTTACTGTATGTATACTTGGATCGTAAATTCAGCTTTACGTAACAAAACTAAAATTAACTACATATTCTAATAATTCATTCTTTGAAAGAAGTTCTCACCATCATTTTATTCAATCTATTTGATTGATTTGTGCTTTTATGAGCGTTGAATAAAGGATGATTTTAGTCACTTGCATCAATTTTCGTTTTCCATATTTGAAGTTTTTACACGAGAGCGATGTTTTAAAAATTAAGCTCATAAATATCTCAGAGAACTCTCTTTTAGTAACTTACCATGTGTCTGCTCCAGTGGTTGGAAAAATTACATTTCTTTTGCAGCGAACTACAACTACAACTACTTTAGCACAAATGTAGTTAACTAGAACTACAACTACTTTTTTCAAAGTGTAGCAACTACAAACTACTTTTGAAGTGTAGTCGCTACTTCGCTTCTTTTTAAAAAATAAATAAATAAATAACACACACATACATACCATTTGAAGATTGAATGAAAAAATTTAAAAAATGTTCAGATTGATATATTGGCTCTTTTAAACATGAAATATTGCAATAAATTATTCATTCTTTATTTCCTTTACTGAAACGATTCGTCAATCCAAACATTTTTCTCCATTTGCACGAATATTCCCTGCAAGAAAGGATTAAGAAGTGGAAGGAATTCAACCTTCAAATTTCTAATCCTTTCCTGACAGTAAGTAGCATTTCATTCAAGAAGTGTAACTCGGCTACTTGAAATTGAGATAAATCCAGTCATAATTTGATTTAAATTTTACATAGACATACATATACATGAAAGTGATTTAGATGATGAAAAGCATCTTTTAAACAAAAGAGAAACTTTAATTTTCATTATATGAGGTAATTTTAAAGGAACTTATATTTCGTAGGAATTAATTGCTTTTGAGCTTCAAGCTAGGGTTCCGGACCTGGAAACCATCTCTTTTCTTACGCACCTTAAAATGAAATAAAAGCAATTTTCAGTTTTAACAAATAACCTCAAAAACTCACAACGTTTAATAATTGACTTTTAATATGTTAATATATCAATACTCGATCAGTGAAAAAGAAAAAAAAAAGGAAAACTATTCCAAACGGTGCTACTAATTATCCGAAACATGGAACATAACTAAAAATACTTACTTTACTTCAATGTGCAATTTTTAACAACAGTGGACTCTGGCTACAACGCAATTCAACTAACGCGAAATATCTATATAGCGAGTTTTACTCGAGAAACGCATTTTGCAGCTGACACGAATTCCTCACCCGCAACACGAAAATTTTCGGAGCGGAAGCGTAGGGCTTATATCACCTTGTTTCTTGGGTACTAAATATTAGTTTCGTGAATGGAATTTCCCTTTAGCATCACTGAATGCCAAAATTTCCCGCACCGTACTTGTCGAAACATCAGATTGTTAACGTACAAATCGCCGCTCAGCATTTTTTTCTTTCTAAATATGAAGTTGGTGAAGGGTGCGAGTTTTACTTGCGTAAGACTTGCATTAGTCAGATTCGTTTAAAAATGCGTTTTTTTTGAGCAATCACGATTGCTTATTGTTCTCACTTGACTGTTTTGATGTCCTTTGATTTTATTTTCTCACCGCCACCCAACGCAACATCACCGTCGACCGGGTCCTCACGACGCTGCTCCTATAGCGAAAGCCGTCTCCAGGTTGCCTCCATGTCCTACACACACGCGCACACACACACACAAAAATACATTCACAAAGACATACACACAACTACCCACACATTCATGCCTGCACACAGACACAAACACATATGCCTACACACACATACACATACCCCCCACACACATTCATATACACAACTACCCACACACTTATGTCAGCACACAGACACGAACACATATGCCTACACACACATATACATACCCTCCACACACATACATTCATATACACAACTACCCACACACTTATGCCAGCACACAGACACAAACACTCATGCGTACACACACATACACATACCCCCTACGCACAAACACACATACCCCCCACACACAAACACACACGCCTACATACACACACTCGTGATTGCGAAAAACATAATTTGAATTCAAGATGTCAAAACTCAAATTAATTTTTTTTTTTGAAACTTTATTCAAAAGTAGTTTTTAGAAATCGCTACAAACTACTTTTTTTGTAGCGAACTACTCGCTATTCTACTTTTTTTAAAAAGTAGTGCACTACACTACAAACTACTAAAAAATGTAGCTACTACAGTAGCTTCGCTACTTGTAGCGCGCTACTTCCAACCACTGGTCTGCTCAGGTCGTAAATTTAGCTTTACGTAACAAAACTAAAATTAACTACATATTCTAATAATTCATCCTTTGAAAGAAATTCTCACCATCATTTTATTCAATCTATTTGATTGATTTGTGCTTTTATGGGCGTTCAATAAAAAGATAATTTTAGACACTTGCATCAATTTTCGTTTTCCACATTTGCAGTTTTTACATGAGAGCGATGATTTAAAAATTGAGCTCAAAAATATCTCAGAGAACTGCCTTTTAGTAACTTACTGTATGTCTACTCGGATCGTAAATTTATCTTCACTTAACAAAACTAAAGTTAACTACATATTCTAATAACTCATTCTTTGAAAGAAGTTCTCACCATCATTTTATTCAATCTATTTGATTGATTTGTGCTTTTATTGATTTGTGCTTTTACGGGCGTTTAATAAAAGATGATTTCCATCACCTGCATCAATTTTCGTTTTCCATATTTGCAGTTTTTACACGAAAGCGATGCTTTAAAAATTAAGCTCATAAATATCTTAGAGAACTGTCCTTTACTAACTTTATGCATGTCTACTAGGATCAAGGTGCTCATTTTCTGTTACAATTTATTTTTAGCATTTTTGATTTTCTTTGCGAAATTGACGCACTTAACAATAGCAGAACAAAAGAGCAATCCACAAACCTGTACTTATCTGAAATTTGAAAATATTTGACTTACTGCACTTTCATTCCAAGTCGTCCAATTGTGTAGTAACTTTTTGTCTGCATCATGGCTTTAAATAGTCAATTCCTACCAATTCTGGGTCGAGAAAGACAAATATGGTAGTGGATTTTTTTAAATTAGCTCTTGTTTTCAAGCTACACAAAAGCCCAGTGTTGTTAAAGAGAAAAATGCACAAGAACCACACATTGGTTTGAAGGTAAGATTAAAAAGAAAAAACTCATGTGCAATAAATGTTATTAAATAGGTCCTGTTTTATTAAATAATGCTTATTTTTCAGAAAACAGTGGTTGCTTTTGGATTATTGCTGCAAACGCTTCATTTTCAATGGTTTTTTGTACGTCAAAGAAGCACCATCTTTGTAATAGTTCAGCAGCATTTATTGTTTCATTGTAAAGATGTCTTAGTGAAACCTTTCCTCATGCTTACTGCTCCTAGTTTTGGTTTTTAAGCAGAATATCCTGGAAGGAGTGAGCAAAACCAGAGTTTCAAAGATGCATCATTCATCAAAGGTCACAGGACTTCCGTAGGGATTGTTTGACCAACTGTTTTTAGTTCTCGTCTTCTCTGCTGCTTAGAAATACTTATAATACACCCTTAAATGCTTCTTGGGCGTATTTTCTTCCCTCGTAATTTTGATTTTCATGAATGCGCGTATTTGAAGGGCTGTTTAAAATTCTCTCCTCAATCTTAGCTTCGATATATCTGGGAAATTTCCCTCTAAGGTACTGAAAAACCGTCTTTGTTCACAGCTTTCATGCAGTTCTTCATTATTCCCAGCAAAATAACCATGGGTGGAAGCAAAAAAAGTGGATCTACTGTCTGACCACGGATTGTATGGAAAGACAAACATCCGTTTTACAGCCGGAAATGGACAAATCTATTATTTTTAGCGATGTCAGCTTTTGCAGAAGCAGAGTCTCATTCAAATGAGCGGAATACGCGCATCAAATTTTTACTTTCCCCCCTCATTCAGATAGATTCGTCTCATCTGGACGTTTGAAAACTCCATACAATCCGTGGTTGGACAGTACTAGAGGCTCATTTTGAGCATTTCTCTTCACAGAATTTAAATTTCTTGAAGTCCATTTCGGTTTTATGTAGTGAGATTTTCTATCCCAACCAGGGGTCGAAGTTTAGAAGACAGTCAATCCCATGGAGGGTTTTCTATCTGCCAGGAAAAAAGAATATTAATAAGAATTCATTATCGTAGTTGGATCTGTATCTTGAAAATTAGAGCTAATCTCAACTTTTTATGGTGATTTTCGTGTTTAGCGAGGCAAAATACTTCCGTAATAGTTATTTTTGAGCCGGATGCAATTTTTGTTGTTTGGTAGTGTAATCTCAGACTGGGCTGCCAGACGTCCCGGATTTCAAGGGACAGTCCCGTATTTTGAAACTTTATCCCGCGTCCCGGGGAACATCTATACGGGACGGCTAAAGTCCCGTATTCTGGTTAATAACAGTATTTTACAAAACGGGACATTATTTTAAAAGAAAAAATAACAAAACACGTGAAAAAAGGGCTAAAAGAAAATAATTTGGTAGCAAATGCAAAAATTGTTATCGTTTTTATTTGGTTCGCACGTTTTTGTTTTGGCGGCAGACCATGAGGCTTACTCATTCAGATTTCCACATTGGCTGGTGTGGCATTTAAAAATAATTTTCGCTCCTCGATTCCTTCCATTACTATTTTTGACAAAGTAGTCACTTTTAACAAGAAATATTTTCGATTGCACTGTTTCTCTTATAGCAAACGCAAGTAAAAAACTATTTAGCACCTGCTCCTATCAACGTCGATCTGTACACTGAACATCGTTCTATTGCTTGCTTTATTCTCTGAGATAGAGTTCCTCCAAAATTGTGCTCAAATATAAACATACTGAGAAGAATCTTCGGAAAGCTATAAAAATATTGTTGTTTATCACTCCTTAGAAATACAACATAACCAGTAATTGCACTCAATCTCAAAAATACCCCCCCTCCCTTTTTCACTCCTAGAAGCCTGTCCCGTATTTACTGCTCTTAAATCTGGCAACCCTGTCTCAGACCTTCTATCATAATGCAAAACTTTCGTATTCTTCGAAGCGATGGGATCAGGAACAGGAAAGAAGCCAGCGGAAAGTCTGGAGTACTTCTAAGAATATGCTGTTGTTTTCATGTAAAAATGAAGCCATAGAAAATGTAGAATAACTGCTCAATTCAGGAAATGAAAGATTCTGACAACTGATAAATACGTCCTGCCTTGCTCTGTTTGGCCATTCTTATCTAAAATGAATCTGACAAAATACTGTGACGGAGACACATGTGAAATGTCGTCTCAGATATCTGTCCGAAGTATTGAGATACCTGATATTTATTGAATACTAGCTGTACCCGACGCGCGTTGCTACGCCAACAAAAAAATACATCATTATACTGATTTTCATGACAATCGGTTGAACGGGGCAGAAGTTGCTACTCTGCAGTGCCACCTGGTGGCGAGTGGCTTCAATGAGCATATTATGCACCTTCTCCGTGGAAAAATACATATATATAGCAATTTTCATAATAATCGGTCCAGGTATCAAGTGAAGCCGTGAATATACTCAAATTTTGTACTCACGCAGTTTGCAAGATCAATCCATCGCTAAAAATATCAAATAGAAAAAGTTTTAAATCCCCCCGTTGCATGAAAAGCCATAAAACAATAAAGAAAGAATTTATTTGTTCAAACTCAAGAAAAATGGCAACAGCTAACTTCTTATCAATGAGATCTTTCACGTGAATTAATTTCTGCAGCCGATCATTTTATTCGTATTTATCCAATGGATTGTGACTTAAATTGGAATAAAAAAGGAACTATCGATCGGATTTTTTTCGAACTGGTCTATAAACATTCCCAGTACCAAAAATAACAAACGGTGAAAGTTTCAGCCAAATCTGCCTGGTAGTTTTTGAGTTCATGGATGACATACAGACAAACATTCATTTATATATATATAGATGAAGATGATAAATGGCTCTCAAAATATTGCAGTATTAACTATTGAGATTTTTCTATCTGATGTTGGTGTACTACCACAATTTTTTTCGTAGATAATCTGCGTATTTACTATACAAACCTCTCGTTACTGAATTATGAAAAATTGAGAAAATATATATTTTAAAAATTTAATGGATATAAAATGCCATTGTAAATGATGTGCAATGTCTTTTCAAAAAGTTATCTTTTCTACTTTTTTTACGATTCTCATTTAAAGTCTAATACATTGTTTTTCATTTTTGTTATTAAATATCTTTTTAAGACTAGTTTGAAAGCATGCATACACTATCTTGAAGTGGAAGCAAAAGGAAATATTTACTTCCCTCAAATAAATAAATAAATGAATAAATAAAAATGAATGAATAAATAAAAATTATAAATACAAAAAATAAAAAATATAACAAATTAATACAAAAATATAAATAAAAAAAAATGAAAAAATAAATAAATAAAAAGTTATTAAACACTACAAACAATGAGCTAATTTTCATTCTCAGACAAAAAGTACCATTTGGTATCGTAAATCTTTTGAGGAGCACATTATCAAACAAAAGAAACTAAAATACACTGCATGGGTTAGTTGTAGCTGTAAAAACAAACTACTAAAAACAAAAAGTTGAAAAGTCATCGAGGGAAAGTGTAAACTGAAGTTATTGGCGAATAAATCTTAGCATACAGTCGTATGTAAGTATGTACATGGGATAAAACCATATATTAATGACTTTGTACATAGAGTTATGTTACAGCCAGCCAATAAAATGAAGAAACTTGTGTTTTCCATCAAATCAAATAACAGTCTTCCAGTATTATCAATTATTGAATTGGAAAAGAATTGACAATTTTTAGAAAGAAATCCCAGATGGATCAAACATTAATTCTCTGTTTTAGTAAACGATAGGAGCAAGATTTTGTTTTGAACAAAACTGAGAATTGGAAAATTCATGTTTTTTGATGTTATATGCATTACTTTCAGAAAAAGAGAGAAATGAATTCCTTGCAAGAGAAGTAGTATTTCTTTTCTTCTGACAATGGATATGATTGAAAAAATTGTATTCGACAAGGTACCAAATCAAAAATAAATATATCTTTTTCTTTTGCTTTAAAGCTCTAAGAATATAGAACGAAGACTTTCATAAGTCACGTAATATGAAATGATCTTATGCAATATGTTATCTGTCTACCACCCATTAGTTTGAAATCGGAGTAAAGTAGGGGATATGAGTCGCAGTGAAATAATGGGGCAAAGTTGAATGGTCAATTATTTTACTCAGTTTACAGCGCCACCTGCCTGCCAATATTTTAACTGCGCTATTAAGCATACAATTGATTCCTGTCAGAAAATAATTAACTCAAGAGTAATTTTAAAGCTTATACAATCTGTTCACGGAACACATGGACCAAAAGTCAACAAAATTTAAAAATTTGCTTTTTTTACATTTGAAACTTAAATTATGTTTTTCGCAATCACGAATTGCGATAGGACCCTACTCGTTGGGTCTGTGTGGGTGTGTCAACGTACAGTGGCTCCCAAAAGTGTTCGTACACTTTGAAATTTTTTAGTAAAACCAAAATAACTCAAAACTGAATTCGAATATGAAGTCCAATATTTTTTCACATCTTTCCTATGTCATTCTAAATATAACCCATTGGTTTTTTTCAAAATATTGACGGATCTTTTTTTTGAAATGGGTCAGAAAACGAAGAGACAGAGAAATAACACGTCACAAAAATCATCGTACACTCAAATATTTTCGAATAAATTCATGATTAAAATTATCATATGCCGTTTTATTAATATTTTTGCATTATGTTGACCCTTATAAGTCATTTGGCTTTAATTTTTTTGTTTATTTATTCCTTAATATATTGCTTATTACTGTAAAATGGCTGGTATTCGTAAAAAACCGCAAACGCCATTCAAAATTTGAATTTTTTCCCATAGCAGTGGTAAATTGGTTTGAAATGTCTCTAAATTAGTTAATTTATTTGTTTGTATAGTAAATCGCTTGATAAAATGCTTTAAAGAAAGAAATCGGACCGAAAACAAGGTAAGAAAAGGTCAACCGGCAAAGTTGACAAAACGTGATCGTAGATTTAAAGTTAAAAAATTAATGAAAAATACACATTTGAGCACTGTAAAAGTTTCTGCAGAGTTAAATGAAACATTTTACATTTAATTTTCACCTGAAATTGTTCGCCAAGTTCTTTGATTAGCTGGATTAAATGGGACCTCTTCCTGCAGAAATTTTTCTGGTCGTGCGAAAAACAGAAAGCTTACGCTTTTCGCCCAAAATCAATAATAAATAAGCTAAAAACAGTTTAGAATCATGTCTTACTTACAGAAAAAAATTAATTCAACATTTTTGGTTAAATTGTTGTATAACTGTAAGTAGAAGCAAAAATTAGGAACTTAATCTTAAGAACTTAGTTGGATCAGTTAATCAGGTCGGTGAAGGTGTTTTAGTGTGAGGGTGCATATCAGCATCAGGACTTGGTAGTTTGTATTTTTTTGATGAAATAATGAATCATGCTGTTCCTTTAAATATTTTAAAAACCAATTTTGAACTCTTAGCCAAAAATTTGGTTATTGGAAACAACTTTGTTTTTTTATCAAGATAACGATAAGAAGCACACGGTTTTCAACGTTTGCGTCTAGTGACTCAGAAATTGTCCTAAAGTTTAGAAAATACCCCCTCAATCTCCAGATTGTAACTTAATGTAACGTATTTAGAGATATCTGGAGGCCAGATTACGAAAATAGGGGTTTAAAACGAAAATAGAGCTAGAAATAGTAATACTCGAAGTGTGGTAGAACACTTACTCAGAAATTACGCTAAAAAAAGAAAGAAAAAGAATGAAATCTATTCCCAGACGTTTAAAAGGTGTTATTAATACTGTATGATATTCTACTGATTAATAACTTAATCAAAAGTTGGATTATTCAATAATATATAGACATTTAATAAAGTGTACGAAGACTTTTGTGAGATAAAATTTCCGGCACTTTTCGGGTTTTGATTTTTTAAAAATTAAGTCTTAATATTTTTTAAAAACTTTTCATTCAGTTTTGTTTAAAATTGATCATAAATCTTATAATTAAATACCTATTCCGAAATATTAATTCTAACCAATGATTTAGGGCCTATTTCGTTGAAAGTCGTAGGTGTACGAAGACTTTTGGGAGCCACTGTATGTGTTTATGTGTGTAGGCATAGCAAACTTTCTGAACTCTCTACAAGGAATTAAAAAGAACTTTTTTGCAACTAAAATGCTTTTTTATGTATCTAATGCTGAGATTCGATAAAAAGCTTTTCTAAACTTGCTTCCAATAATATGCGATGTTTATGTTAGTAATCTATCCACATGTTTTACTGTTGAACTTTTGACGGAAAACCATATAATTACTTATAACTCATTAAATAGAAAGTAGATTTAAAAAAATAAAAATAAAAAATAAACATTTCTCAATAAAAGAAGTTTTGGAATCCATTAAATTCCCTGACGCTTGAATTGCTGCAATCCAATTTTCTGAAGTATACCTCATGAAATTCCCACCTTTTAAAAACTTCCGAATTCAATTCTTTTATTGAATTCGATGTCCGAAAAAATCGAAAATGAATTTCAAAACTTCTGGACCTGTGCGAAGTTAATGGAGCAGATGAGTGCTGCTAAAGAAGTTGAAAAGAAATCGAGAGCTGGTTAAAATGCGGACATGAGAATACCGCTGCATTTAATTATAACAATTTGAAAATAAAAATTTCATACAAATTTTGTGATTTTTTCCCACATGAGCTAATTTCTTTGGTTCTTGCAAAATATGTTTAATTGTTTAACTTGCTTTCGAACTTGCGTAGTATTCTTGTGCTTTGTGTTGTTGGTAAGGAATTATTTTTTTTTCCTTCTGTTTTTTAATAACATAAACTAATCAGCTTCACATACACAGAGGATTGCAAAAAAAAAAGCGTCTTTACTTTCGAACAAACACAGGAAAGATTTACAACTCACAAAGACGGGAATAACACTAAGGGCACCGAGCCCACGACCTCCGGCATACGAAACGAAGCATATGCCACAGAGCCATGGAGGCGCCGACTGTGTAGTTAATCGACTAATACTGTAGTTTATTGGAACAGTTCACCGAGTGTGTTACTAATCGACAAATATTTTAGTTAGCTGGAGCTAGAGCCGCTATATAGACAGGCCGACGCATCAGCTTAAGTTTAGCCATTTTGGATCGGATTTTTCATAGTTGCATTGCTTGGGTTACCACTGCACAGTTTCGGGTTTCGCCAAATTTGCCGAAACTAATATTTTATTTAATAAACAATTCACGTGCCGCTAATAATTGCTCGCATTGAACCATCACCAAACGCGAACAATCGCCAGAAAAGACAACCTATCAAACTCGTCCTCAGATCCAAAAAGGCTTATCTTAAGCTGATGCGCCGGCTCGTATATATAGGGGCCTTAGCTGGAGCAATACATAATCGGACAGTAAAAAATGTATTTCCATACATTATAGATACGTTGAAAATATCGCTCAATACATAGTCGTAAAATATTTAATCATTTCAAAAAACATTATTAAGAAAAAAAAAAGTTGATTTCCGTGCATCATTTCTTGATTTGAACTAATTTTCACTGATTTTGAAGAGACAAAAAACCTTAATATTACACTCAATGGGAGTCATTTCAATTTTGTATAAATTATGATTTAATTGATGTTTTTGCTTCGAAACAGGTAATTTAATTTCATTATTTTAGGAATTTTTTCGAACGATCAAACGTTTTTCATCATTTGCGACTACGTGCGATATGTAAAACCCTTTTAATCAAAAACTTCAATTTCGCTAAAATGTTTTAGCAATTACACATCGAGATAACTCCAGTGGTTCTGAAAATATATATACTGTAAAATCTCGTTTATCCGGCCCCTGTTAATCTGGAGGGAGATTATTTCCCTAACTATGAGTTAGAGGACCTGGGGCCCGTACAGAAAGTTAAATTTTGTATTTTTTGACTAATTTTTATTTTTTCTTCAAAATTTCATCGTCTTAACCCTGCATCTGATTTTGAAGATTTTTGCAATTGGAAGTATACATATCGGACTAACGGTTGCTAAAATAAAGGTCTTGCAGATTAAAATTGAACACCCTGTATGTGAGAATCGGTACAATGTGATTTCGTTACAAAACATTGTTGTTTGCTGTAATAAAAGATAAGTTTGCTTACTTAAAAATGTGCTTTGCTTATTACCCGCATTATTCGGATTTCGTTTTTCCGCATTGTCTTTTGGTCCCAGTTAGTCCGGATAAACAAGGTTGTACAATGTACAATACACACATTTGTTTCGAGGAATCGAAAATGTTTGTAAATAAAAATTGAAATACGTTCCTCTCTAGGCTCCACGTTGACTCAGGTAAAGGACTAATTAATTGGCCAAATTTAAAGCGCTTTTTGAAAAATAGTTTCTGTATAAATGAATAGGTTCTGTTCTGTATTATCAAGATGTAAATGTTTTTTTTTTCAGTTGGAACATTTAACATTTTTTTTCCCCTTTCTTGTTTTGTTCAGCAAAGTCTAAAAATAAAATGTTTTATTTTTCATAAGTAATGATTGAAACTTCAATGAATTCTGTTCAAAAATAGAAGGGGGAATTTATTGAAATATTATACAAAATAGTTTTAAAACATTTTCAATTAATAGTTTAAAATAGTTAAAAAACATGAATAGAATAAAAGAACATAGTTGAAGAATCTTTTAAGCCCTGGTTTCCTAGAAGCGAAATCACCGAGCTTTGGCGTCGCAACTCGGCGTGACGCTGAAATCAAAGTCAAGTGATTCCGAAGTGGCCATTCACGACGTCGATTGATCTCGGGCGCGCATGCGCAGATGAATCAAGTTTTCCTCTCGGCGAGAAGCGACGCCGGAGGTCGGCGATTCGCTCCTAGGAAACCAATGCATTATGAAAATGCACGTGCCAACGTTTTCATGACAACTATTATTGCTCTTCTTCTTCTTTTGTTTTTTTTAAGATTAAATCGATGTGTTTTGTTTTAATAAATTTATGTAATAATCGAATACAATATTTGGAACAGTTTGGATGCTTTTAGTTCTAAATGAAATGGAGGCAGATTTGTCTAATGTTACAAAAGTCGGTATACGAGAAAATGGGTTTGTTTAGTTTTAAACGAATTTCTTTTTGTGATTGTTTTGATAACTTACTAAAAATATTTTCCTAAATTTTAATGAAAATAGAAATCTAAATTTTCTTTTAAAAATTTAAGATTCTAGTAATGTTTCTTATTTTCAACATACCTCCTTCGTATTCTGACTTTAGATAGAAAAGAAATTAGTCTCGTTCAAAATTCAAGCGTCGTTTTGTTTTAAATAAAAATTGTTTTAGTCTGGAGGAGAAAAATGTTAAGACTTCTTTCAGATGCTTGAAATTCGATAAGAAAATGACAAAAGTAATTCGAAAAACATGCTTTATTTTGAGTTTTCTATTTACTAAACGAAAACATCAAGGGAAAACCGAATAGTAGTCTTTGTATGTATATTTGAAATAAAATTTTAATGTATTACGTTCGTGTATCTTTTTAATAATAAATAAGAAACATATTAATACACTATACAATTTTGAATGATAAATGTGGCTCATTAAAAGGACATCAACTAAGCATAACTTTTAGCTGGAAATCTCTTAAACGAATAAGAAAATGTCTTTTTAGGAAGTAAAGCATCAGCTCTATTATTCAGATAAATAAAATTAAAGTTATATGGGTTTATGTAAATACGTCTCTTAAAATATGTTAAGTATTGCAGTTTTTTTATAGAAAAATAAAGGTAATTCAATATTTAAGTGCAGTAAGATTATTGTATATTATTTCATTGCAGTTAAAAGTTACTCCGAAAAAAGTGACTATGTTATGAAAATATAATGATAGTGTCTCTCAGAAGCCAATGAAATTGTTGAAAGGTTATAACGTAAGAAAACTGGATTGTAATAGATTAAATTAAAAAACACTGGAGTAAAGCTGTTACATAAATCTGTTGCATAATGTTTTTGCATTTATTCAATACTAGTGGAACTCGCACGGCTTTGCCCGTAGTAGAAAATTAAAAGGTATTTTGGTTCGCCTGTACGATACGAAACAGGGAACCCCGCTCTGCTATGCCATCTGGGGCTTCCAGAGAACTGACCTTTCGGCCGGGGCCCCCTTACCCGTAAGGGAACGAGATCTAAACCACTTACGACTCTAGACACCGTGGACCCAGGTACGGACCTGACTCCGGTGGTGCCCATTGCCTACTCACTGTCCCACTCGATAGCCAGTGGGCAGATACAAATCTGCTCACACGCAAGTAAAGAGTGGTCGTTTTACATACGTGGATGCTACACCATCGTAAAACCCTCCCCATTTACCCGGGCTTGGGACCGGCATAGGGACGGGCCTGGTCCCCCAAAGACCAGACCCCACCTACGGCTGGGTTTTTGGTTCGCCTGTATATTTACAAATGATATATGGTGAATTTCTCGCCAATTGGCTTGCCCATGTTACGATTCCACGTTATGATAACTTGGTAATTTACTCATCCACGTTATGATAATTTTTCTCGGGAAAATGTTCTTAAAATTAGAATAGAAAAAGAACAAAATCGAATTTTCGAAAAATCGATTCGAAGTGTACACCCCCATACTACAAGCTAACTTTGTGAAAAATTTCATGAAAATCGGCCGAACGGTCTAGGCGCTATGCGCGTCACAGAGATCCAGACATCGATACATACATACGGACAGACAGAGATCCAGACAGACTAGCAGCTTTATTATTAGTAAAGAAAATCATTTAAAGTAAGCGATTAATGGTTCCTGGATATATTGATAATTCAGATTTTGGTTCCGTAGTCAAATGTTTATTGTTATTTTGCGCATACTATTTGCTCGCACCTGTTAGACTATCATGATGAAGTCAATATGTGGTGATCGAGAGTAGTCAGTAATCCAAAGCAATCCAAATGGAACTGCTTGCTTGGAGTTGGCGAGACGAGGGCGATAATCATTTGTCAAGTATAAAAAAACTGAGATAAAATGAGGCAGTGAGAAGCAAAGGGATGCAAGTGGACATTTTCAAGTTTTGAGTAAAACGCGTTTAAAGATTAGCTCCTAGGTAGGCTTTCATTGAATGTTTTTTCCAACTCATGCTGTACAAGCAGCAGCTACCAGGGCTACTAGTACCATCTCTTGTCCCAAGACAGAGGAGGTATTCACCTACCATTTGTACTGGTTACCTCCAAATTTTTAATTTTGCCACTTGCATCCCTTTGCTTCTCACTGCCTCAAATGTACTTAATAATGAAAGGGAGCAGAACATGAGACTCACCGAGAGTGAAATAAAAACCAATGCTGAGAAAGATAAAGAAAGAATAAGAGGGGATGCTAGAAGAAAACGATTTTCATCGAAAAGTGTAAGGGAAGGTTGATCGAGACAAAATAAAGACTACATGAAATACTCCGCCAAGCTCAGTCAATTCCAGCCGAGGACGGCAGTTTCGTGCTTATTAGCACTCATCAGCCCGGCATAGGAGTGATTGAGCTGGAGGTGGAAAAACTCTTATGTTTGTTTGGCACTCTAGGCTTCCTTAAGAGGTTTTCCACCTCCAGCTCAGTCACTCCTATGCCGGGCTGATGAGTGCTAACAAGCACGAAACTGCAGTCCTCGGCTGGTATTGACTGAGCTGGCGGTGTGTTTCATGTATTTCTGCCTTAGCCCTGGCTATAGGGCGGTAACTTACTGAATAAAAGAAAGACTAGGAAGAATTGTCGAAACAAAAATTTCAAAGTGAAAAAAATTAACGATGTTACTAATAAATAAATAACCCTCCACTTCCCATCCAGCTATAAGCAAGGAATATACTGAGAAAATGTTCATACATAAGAAATTAGAATGGTCTTGCATAAATTGAGACAAAAAGCAGAAATTGACAGAAAAATATTTCTCAAACTTTCAATCAATGCTGGAAAAAATGAAACGGTGAAATAAACAAGTTAGAAAATTTCGCCGAAGACAGGAAGTCTCCCCAAGTGAGCAAAAGCATTTGTATTTGGTTCTGATTCAAGATCAAAAATAAAAATTGTTTCAAAAAAAAAAAAAAAAAAAAAAAACTACAAGAAAAAGGAGGGCTTTTGTCAGAATGTTTAGTAGCAAATTTATTATGAACTAGTGGTACCCGCACGGCTTTGCCCGTAGTAGAAAATTAAAGCTCATTTGGTTCGCCTGTATGTTTACAAATAATGGATGAAGAATTTCTCACCAATTTGGTATGCTTGCCCATGTTACGGTTCCACTTTATGATAATTTGGTAATTTACTCTTCCACGTTGTGATAATTTGCTCGGAGAAAAGTTCTTAAAATTGAAATAGAAAAAGAACAAAATCGAATTTTTGAAAAATCGCTTCGAGGCAGACGCTTCGAGATTAGTTCATAGCAGCACACTCCCATGCTATGAACTAATTCTGTAAAAATGAAAGTAACCATTTCATTTCTTTTAATGTTAAAAGGAAGTTACTCTGACATGAAAAATTCATGGTGATATAACGGGATTCTTCAGTGGAAATGTCAACCATACCTTACTTCCCCAATATCTCACATAAGATTTTAAATGCACAACTCTACCACCTAAAGGTCATGAACAAAGCTTGTTAAAAATGACATTCCACAAATAAATGAGTTCAGGGTGAAAGAAGAAAAATAAATAGTTGGAAGATAAAGGAATGTTTCATTTCTTTTAATGTTAAAAGACTTTCTTTCTTTTCACATAGTTATGAAATTTCTCCACCCTGAAGTTGAGAAAAGGTTGGAATGCGCAAAACTGAAGAAGTTTGTCAAAAGTTATAAAATTTGTTCTTTTTACTAAATTTCCTTCAGTAGATAGCGCTACAATTTTTTTTTTAGTACTCGCTGTATATATATGTATAGAAGATATGTTTTGATAAAATATTCTACATATTACTAGCACACAAAATCAGCTAAAAAGCATTAAATGTACTTTTAATATGTAAGATTGTAATATAGGAAGGTGTTCCGTTTTAACCTGCAAGACCTTTATTTTCGCAACCGTTAGTCTTAGATGCATACTTTCAATTGCAAAAATGTTCAAAATCAGATCCAGCGTAAAGGTATTGAAAGTTTGAATAAAAATAAAAATGAGTCAAAAAATACAAAAGTTAAATTTTTATACGGACCCCAGGTTCCCTTACTTGTATTTAGGGAAAAAATTTCTCGATTGAGAAATGATTGCAACAGAAAAAGTTTGACATTAGTACAGCTAATATTCACCGAGCTATGAAACGCAGCGTTTTGTGACTTACATCACTTTATACTCGTTGTCAATAACACTTTTGGGAGAAAATATGACGATTAACAAGGGTTTAAAATTATCTATGTGCATAGAGTGATTTTTCAAATTGTTCCAGGTTTTATAGTGTGCTTTTGCGAATCATGGCATAACATTTGCATTTATTTTGGAATAGCAATGAAAAACAAAAATACTTCTTTTTTTTACTTCGACCATCTGTCAGTCTTCGGAAAGGGCGATAAGTTCCAATCTCATTTTTATATGGTCCCTTAAAACTTTAAACTCGAATATCTCCTTGAGCTTTGGTCGCACAAGTTTTTCGTTTTTTGTGTTGGAATTATCTTTCAATGGAGATTATTTCCCTGAATATAAATTAGGGAACCTAGGGCCCGTATAAAAAGTAAAATTTTGTATCTTCTGACTCATTACTACTTTTGCTTCAAACTTTCAATATCTTAACTCAGCATCTTGTTTTGAACATTTTTGAAACTGAAGTATACATCTAGGACTAACGGTTGCGAAAATAAAGGTCTTGCAGGTTAAAACGGAACACCCTGTATGTCTTACTAGTAGGTGTGCAGATACAACTGTAAACAAGCTGATGTGTGTATCACATGACTTCCCTTTAAACCAATTTAATGATAATAGTGCCTTGGAGTAAACAAGGAAACATTTTAAATATTTTCACCCCTAGTCCGTCATGAACTGATGCAAAAAAGTGCTTTACAGAGATTAATTTTTCCAATATCAACAGTTTTAAAGTGACTCAATGGATAACTCTCTAAATATCGCTAATAGCGCAAATCGAAACCAAATTCGAAAAATAATTTTTTTCTCCACATTTGTCACCAACTTAGCAATATATCGACAAGTTGACGACAAATTTAGCGACGAAAAGCTTGGCGATATATTGTCAAATTATAAAATCACTTGAGTTTGCATTTTTATTAACGCTGATCCCCCCCCAAAAGGTATAAAAGACCCCTTTTGGAACATCCGAATACAACCAAAAAGAGAGGTGTACAACGAGACTCCACTAGGAGTCAACATACCAAATTTCAACTTTCTACGACCTACCGCTTTTGAGTTATGTAAGATACGTACACACAGATATATAAGCACATACAGACGTCACGAGAAAACTCGTGGTAATTCACTCGGGGATGGTCAAAATGAATATTTAGGGTGTCCACACGCTCTAAGGCGTATATGCTCGTGTGGTATAGTCGGAAAAAACCACTCAATGTTTATTCGAGGATGAGTAAAATGAAAAATTGGATCGAGGAGATCTAATTTATTTGAGGATTTTTTTTTTCGCGAATACAATACTTCCTTTAGTATTGAAAAAGAAGTAAAAACAGCGAAAAACGTTGAATAAACATTTAACAATGAAAAGAGATAATGGGTATTAAGCTGCCTCGTCAGCAAAGAGCAAAAGCAGCGATTATATCACTATATTGGCAGGTTTCTAAAGAGGTCAGTTAAATACACGTTAGCAAATTAATTTTTAAAAACTATTATTAATTAAAACAACCTGCATTCTAATACTAAGGTTACTTATACTTATCTATACTTAATAGACACGTACGAAGATATTAAAAATGTAAAAAATTTTCACCTATAACCTAACTGTTTATATTTATAGTATTAAGGTGCTACAGAAACGAAGCGTTTATAGTTTAACAATACCTCTTTTAAAAGGAGCAAACAATTAGAACCGCTTGTTTTGCATCCATACTTTTATTTCTAGGAAAAGATAACTTAAGTGTTAAGGAGTCAAATTTTTCGTACTAAGGCTATGTGTTTTGCAAAGTTTCAATTTGTTGGCCTACACCATAACAATGAAGTGGTTTCCTTCAGTCAAAAGTACTACTTTTAGTCATTGAAATGGGTAGCAAAAAAAAAAAAAAAAAAAAAGAAATACATAGACCCAGAAAATACTTTCATTTTCCCAACAGTTTTTTTAATTAAATTTTTAAAATGTCAGATTTTTCAAGCAAGGCGTGGTCTTTATAACGTCACAAATGTTGCAATTCGGCGCATCTTTCTACTACGTTTCCACGTTATGATAATCAAGCAGCGAATTAAATTCGCTCTACGTTTGCTATCAACCATATCACGTGCCGATACACGTGAGTAAAGATGCGAATTAAATATTTTTTTCTGTGAATGGCAACACTGAATGGCATTTCATCATTTGTGATGTCACACGACAGAAGTGTAAACAATGAAAGCGCAACGATTTAAGTTTTTTTTAAATATTAAACTTAAATTATTTAAAAAATGGTCAGATCCAATGCTTTTAAGCATGCTGTTTCAGAAAAAAATACTTTTAAAATTTTGGAAACGACCCCATTTTTTTGAAATTAAATAGCGTGCGTTGACTTAAAATTATACTTAGCAATTATACTGAAAAGTAACATAACAAATAGTTTTGAGCCGAAGATTAGTTACGTTATAAAACCAACTTTAGTATTCAGATACGTCTACTCGCAGCAAGAAGCAGCTTTTCTTCAAAGTATTATTCTTCTTTCAGCAGTATTTTCTTTAGTGCCGTTCAAGTTTTTGTCTCGGAACCTTTTATGTTTCACATGACTTTTCAATGAAAATTCACCTCTCTTCGAAATCACCTCATCAAGTGCTCCCTTTCCCAAGAATTCTAAAAGTCTGCTTTCCGCTTGATATAAGTCAAGAAAAGTCAAGTGCAGTACAGTAAGGATATCCCTAATAAATTTTGTTGGAAAAAATTCAAAGAATTGTAGAAACAAGAATGGTTCTATTCATTTTGAATTTTAGTCTTGATTCTTTAAAAAATACCTTAATCTTTTAAAAAATAATGAATATGAATTCAGTTTACATGCTCTAGGTCAGTGGTTGGAGGTAGGGTGTTACTAAGCTAGCTAGATTTTTTTGTAGTTTGTAGTGTAGTGCACTACTTTATAAAAAAAGTAGTATAGTGAGTAGCTCGATACAAAAAAAAAAGTTTGTAGCGATTTCTAAAAACTACTTTAAATAAAGTTTAAAGAAAAGAAAAAGGTTCAAACAAATCTGATTGGGTTCGTGGACAAGCTTTACATTAAAGCATTAAAATCTTTTTCGTCATAAAATAACAAGAACTAGGTATTCTCAAGGGCGCTAAAGAAAACGCCTTACATTTGCGAACCCTGAAAAAAGAAATCTCCTCCGCCTTTCCTCACCAGATAAGTGCTGTATTTTCACAAGCTTAAAATTGATTTTATACCATCTTCAGAGAATATTTTCTTTGTTTTTGGCAACTGCAAAGCATCAATTCGTTCTCATAGTATTTTAAAAGACTATATGGGTATGCTACCAAGTGGCAACACAATTAATTCAAGAGTTAAAGTTATTAAATACATTTATGAATAAAAGTGAAATATTTTTATTTACACTCTCAAAACTGTTAATTACATTAACTATTCCACAAAACATGCAATAGTGGGTCTTACATCATTAAGTAGCTTTCTGAGTTTTGAAACTTCATGCATTAAATTCTCATGCATGTACAACTTCTTGAACTTATCCCACATAATTTCCGTAAACCTACTGAAAACGGAGCGAGAATTCCTATTAAGTTGCGTAAGGGTTGGTAGTAAATGATGTCACGCTTTGAGGGGATTCGTGAAATTGTGACAGTTTGTGACAAGGGGGAGGAAGGGAGTAACAAGAGATGTGGGATCACACATTTTGTTATAACAATGAAAAATATTGCGACATTTGAGAAGGTGATGGAGGGTAGCACTGTGATTTTCCCTCTCTAGGTGAAATGTGACAGTTTGTGACGTGTGGGAGAAGGGGGGAAAAAGAAATGTAAAATCAAGCATTTTGTTACAACAATGAAAACTATCGTGTCATTTGAGAAAATGAGGGAGGATTTCACTGTGACCCTCCCTCACTAGGTGAAATGTGGCAATGTGGCACTTTGACAAAGGTGTGATAGGGGGTCAAAATATTGAGATATTTGAAAAGGGGAGGGAGGGCGGTAAGGTAAAGTGTGACACTTTTTAACAAGGAAGGGAAGAGGTGTCAAAAATGTTGAGAGAAGTTTGACATCACTCTTGGGTAGCTACTAGGTACTATTTCAAAAGCTGCGAATCAAGTGTATGGAGAAAAATTCTTTTCCCGTGCCCTGTAAAAATACAGCATGAGAAACGATCACCTTGACGTGTCTTCAAATGCACAAAAGAATAAATAACCTTTGTGTAAATACTCCCTGAAGATAATTTTGGGGGGGGGGAAATCAGAATTCGCAGAATAAAACTCCAAATTTTGCCGAATGATAAAATACAGGTATGTACACATACGAACATCTAATGAAGAGGTGCAGTAAAAAATTGCACTGTGGCAAGTATATCTCCAGATTTGACCAATCGTCAGACAAAATTTGCCGAATAAGAATTTTCGGGAGGCCACAATGACCTCTCGTGACCTTCCATTCGTGAGTTCCTGTGAAACAAAGTAACAACAGTTTACTGCATATTTGTGCTTCGTCTCTACGTTGTTTATTACTATTACATTTGAAATCGTTTAACAACTTCAGATAACGTTTCTTGGCAACAGTTTTGCAGAAAACAGCTTCATTTTCCAATGTAAGACATTTTCCTACAAATACAGGAAAAAGTGCGAACTTTTTCTGTTAAAATACGCAAGTACTAGGTAAAATGCTGCACAACTTGGCAATACACTTCTTTTTATGTTTGCATTCTCTCATAGGGACTTCTTTGTCGGATACTTTAACATACAACTAATTATTTCAAATTTGAGTAAATGTTTAACCTTCATTAAGTATCATAAAAACGTTTTCGTAATTAATGAAAAGTGATGTCAGCAAAACTAAAGTCAGAAAATGAAATCGACTACAACGTTGTTTTTAAAAGGTGAGAAAGGGATATTTGGGAAATTAATTTTGAACTTCAACTGCAGGACTCCCCTTTGTGATATTTGCCGAAAATGCGTAAACACAGAACATATCATTTGGAACTGCAATAGAAACGAGCTGATGTGTGCATCACATGACTTCCTTTTACTCCAATTTAATGTTATTTTCCCATTATTGGCAATTTTAAAGTGATTCAATAGTTTACGTTTTAAATATCACTAACAGTGGCCAAATTAAAACCAGATTTTTTTAAAAAAATCACCAGATTTGTCGCCAAGTTGGCAACAAAACTTGGCGACCAAAAAATTGGCAATATATTGCCAAGTGTCCATACATCAAAAAACACCATACATCAAAATTAACAATAATTTCCCCCAAAAAGGGGTAAAAGACCCATTTAGAAACATCCGAATGCAACCAAAAGGGGAGGTGTACAACTAGAACCCACTAAGGGTCTACGGACCAAAATTCAACTTTCTAGGACGTACCGCTTTAGAGTTATGCACATACATACATACTCACATTGACATACATACGCACATACATACATACATATGTACATACGGACGTCACGAGAAAACTCGTTGTAAATAACTCGGGGATTGTCAAAATGGATATTTCGGGGGCCTATACGTTCTTAGGCACTTATCCACGTGTGGTCGGGTTGAAAAAAAAACTCAACATTCATTCGGGGGTGAGCAAAATGGAAATTAAGATCGATTGTTGAGTGAACATTTTTTCGCGAATACAATACTTCCTTTTACAAAAAAGAAAGTATTGTATTCGCGAAAATAATTTCCCTCAACAATCGATCTTAATTTCCATTTTGCTCACCCCCGAATGAATGTTGAGTTTTTTTTTCAACCCGACCACACGTGGATAAGTGCTTAAGAACATATAGGCCCCCGAAATATCCATTTTGACAAAAAGGAAGTATTGTATTCGCGAAAAAATGTTCACTCGAAAATCGACCTTAATTTCCATTTTGCTCACCCCCGAATGAATGCTGAGTGAATACTGTACGTATGTATGTGCGTGCGGTTGTGTGTATTCGCGTATGTGCGTATGTACATCGCATAACTCAAGAACGGAATGTCCTAGAAAATGAGAAATTTGGTACGTAGACTCCTAGTGGGGTCTAGTTGTGCACCTACCCTTTTGGTTGCATTTGGGTGTTTCTAAAGTGGTCTTTTGCCCCTTTTGGGGAAAAATTATTGTTAATTTCGATGTAAACTCAATTGGTGTTATAATTTGGCAAACACTTGGCGATATATCGCCAGTCTTTTGGTCGCCTAGTTTTGTCGCAAACTTAGCGACAAATTTGGCAATTTTTTAAAAAAAAATCTGTTTTAATATGGCCATTTATGGTGATATTTAGAGAGTAGACTATTGAATCACAATAAAATTGCCAGTAACGGGGAAATGACATTAAATTGGAGTAAAAGGAAGTCAGTTGTTGCACACATCAGCTCGTTTGTAAAAGGAAGTAACAAGGACCAGATAACTGATATTTTGAACACATTAAGTAACTACCGGCTTTAGGGTATCTGATATTTTTAATCAAGATGACCTCTTTTCTTTCTTTCTTTCTTTCACACACACGGATTGAGGTTTCTGCTATTCCACTAGGGAAGCTTATACCTCTATTAATCCACAATGTTTCCAGGATATTTGTTTCCCAGGACAGTACAAAGACAACACAATAGATGGTGGTGCCATCTATGAACAGTTCGAGAGACAATTTAGAACCAGGCCAGGAGCCGAGTAACTTCCTAGTCTGGCACCCCCAGAGGTATCGTTTCACTTGGAGGACATTGTGACCACGAGCATATTTAACGTCGCACAGTCACCATTAATGACGACGGTGAGTCTTCGACCAGTGAGGATCGAACCCGAGACCCTCCGGTCCCGAGTTCAATACCCTAACGATCAGGCTACCACGGCCCAAGATGACCTCAAAATCCGAAATTTCGGGAGAGGCATTCTAGCCTTGTTCTGAAGTCTTCATGTCTGGGAGCTCCTTTTCTTCACGGCAGGATGAAATCTCCTCTTGCGTATTTTAACATTTCATGATTTTTGAAGAATTAAAATATTTGAAACAAAGTAAACATATATGGATTTTTATTTATTTTTTTTCATGGCTAAAATTATTTAGTCTCAATGTATTCTCTTAAAAAAAAAAAAAAATCCTACTATATGAAATGGAAGCAAAGCTCTACGTGCGCAGCCCTCATCATTATTTGTTGGGTGTCAATCCCGTGAAGAAGAACTGCGGGATGGCGACTGTTAGCAACGTGGGGTAAACAACAACTGTTAAGTGATGTGGGTCAGGGGTTCTCCCTTGCTCCGATATGAGAAAGTGATGTGAATTCAGACGCTAATTAAGTAAGTAATTTTTATTTGAATTAACTTACAAGTGTATTCTTTGTTTGAATTTCTTTAAACTCGTAAAATTAAAGTTGGATGATGGCGGTATATTGCAAAAGCACTTATTTTCGCCAGCTGTAATTTTCACGAAAATGAAGATATCGACAATGGTCGTTAGCTGAAAATTTCGCGAATTTTACATTAAGAGAACAAAAAGTCTAAAGGATAAAATGTTTCGCGAGAATTAAATTTTCGCTATTACGACGAACTCGCGAAAATAAAAACTTCAATAGTACTTGCCTATTGTTCCTTTTCTGATCCGTATTCTGAGTTCAATCAGTAATGAGATAGCACATCTTTTGAAAGTTGGTAAATTCTAATAGGTCGACCCTTGAATTTTCGTTGAATAGAAAGTTTTTGAGAGGTGATGCCGGTTTTATCTGACCCATGTCATTTACTTTCATTAAAAGAAAAAAAAATCCCATAATGTAGCTCATGTTTAGTATTTTAATCTTGATTGAGGCTGAACTTTTTGTGATAACGTACCATTTACAGATGTACACGATTTAAACAATTACGAAGCATAGTTGTATTAAATTCTTATTATTAATTTCACTTTATTTCAATGCTAAAATAGGTTAATGCTTTTTATAAAGTCTGTTTTGGGATCGGGACTTCTGTAAACCCTTCCGCTCGCTCCCGGAAAAATCACGAGCTGAACTTTTGTCTAAAATAATTTTCGTGCCTGTTGTATTTCTTGGTTCGAGCATACGAAGTTGTAGCTAAAAAGAATTTAAAAAAGAATTTAAAAAAAAAACGTATATTGTAAAAAACTCTTTATTGGGGCAAGTTTCTTGAATAAAAAGCAGGCTGTTTTAGGACTGTTTTCTTGAAAACAATAAGATCTTTAAAGGGTGAAAGGATTTTTTTTCCGGATCATGAATTTGTGAAAGATTTATATTTGCAATCTTCCATTCTGGAGAAATAAAATAAGGCAAAAAAATCTTTAACTGCAGGAAAGTAGCCTTTGCAAAATGAGTTCCACCAAGCGAACTTGAGGTCTACAATCAGCACTAGAATTATTAGATGAAGGTAACTTTATGCGCATAGGTTACTGAAGAAAAAAAGACAAGTTAGTTATGTAACGAATAAACCATTTCGTTTCATTGAAATGACAGTGAAGTTGGCTTCGTGGGGGCGAACTCATTAATTGCAATGACAAAATGTTCAAGTACAAACTAGCTGATACGGGCGAAGCAGCCTGCAGTGCACAAAGCATTCACTCTTAACAGAAGTAAATCAAAAACATGTTTTTTTTTTGTATAGAAGAGCAAATATGTAATTTGTTTATTTTCTGAGTTACAAAACTCTTTAAATTGATGTCTTACTTTCGAAGTTTGATGAAGTTCTAAGGAAATTATGGTGTACCCAGCAAAAAAAAAAAAAAAAAAAAAAAGAGTGAGAACAGTTTTGAAAAACAAATGCGGTTTACCATGCTAAAACCAACTATTTAATTCTGATTTCAATGCAACAACACAATTGGAATTTTGAATCTGCAATGGGCACTATTGATGAAATTTAAATCTAATTCATATAAATTTGAATCAGAATTCAGCCGAGGAAGATTAGTCAAGTTTCTGGTCTGTGGAAGGATTGGTCCCACGCCCCTCGAATTATTGCGGTCGAACGCACTTATTAATTGAACTAATGGACCTCCATGTCGGGATGCTATGCACGAAACAATGCGTATTTAAGCAACAAAATCAACTCAAATCGATGCCTCTATGTTGTTAGTATATTTTTAAAAAGTTGTCCTACGATTTCACCATGTTAAAATTAATGCCCAGTTCTTCTTAGTTTGAACTACACCAGATCTGTAGCTCAGAATCTTGCAATGAGTTTAGATTATACATTTTTAGAAATTAGGATCAGAATTTTGCTGAAGAAAAAGTCATTAAAACGATATTTTTCGACTTTGGGGATTAGAACTCATAACCTTCCCATTATTAGCACGACGCTTTAATCAACTACGTTAATGGGTCTACGTGTAGATATGGTATGCATTGAATCCATTAGTAATAAATATCAAATTAAATCGGTCCGAAAAAACTAAATTGTGAATTGTCTATTTATAGTTTTGCCGAAAGAGGTGAAAGAAATCTTTAAAAGGATGCCTTACTTATGAAAATTGAGAAAGTATTGATTTATAATTAAAGTATGGCATTCTCAAAAAAAAAAAAAAAAACACATTTGAGAAATAATATATACGACTTTGGAATTGTTTTTTGCCATTCCTTTAAGTTTTTAGGAGCTGTCCCGTTCTTATTTCGTAGGCTTCCATTTTGAATTCACCAAAAGTGCAAATACGACCATTTCTCCTGTTTTTATTTAAAAATATAAATTTTAAATTGCTGTCATAATTTTGAAAAGGTGTTTGGGGAAAAACAGACAAAAATGCAGCTATGTCGCACAATGTAGCGTAATATTTTGCCTCACAGTCTATTGTGATACAACTTTAGCTATTCTTTGTTCATAGTGTGAAGTACGACATTGCATCATTATTTTTACATATTCTACGAAATGTAATGAACACATACATTTATTATCTTGCAAAATAGTATACGTGTGGTCACCCCCCCCTCAAACAAAACAGACAATAGGTTACGAGTTTTTTTTGAAAAGTACCCTGTTTCTCCGAAATCAAGACCTATTCAGAGAATAGGACGGTCTTCAAAAAATGAATTTTTCAAAACGGTTTTTTGAGACTTTTTAAAGAGTGGAACGTTCCCCTTCTTGTGTGCATTGATATTTACTTAGCAATTTACTTTTTTATGCAATGCAAGATTTTCACTTTGTTCTGCTATCTTAAAGGAAAACATTTTTTTCCTCTAAAAACGAACAACGCCATTTGCAGATACAGATTAGAGGGTGATCATAACGTTTGCTGCTGAAAAAGCAATCACGTACCATGAACAATGCGATTCCCGCAGTAAATGAAACATATATAATGTAGCAGTTTTTATGTTGCCCCTATGGGGCAAAAAATCAAGAGACTCATAAAATTTCAAGAGTCGAATATTTTCGTCATGGGACACGGCAAGCAAGGTGAAACGTTATACTTGTCTTAATGTCTTTTTCTTATCACGTTAGTGGCAGAGGAACTCGAACTCTCTTCTTGCGAAATAACAATACGAATCTTAGATGCAATAGAACCTCTTTAATTCGGACTAATTGGGACAAGTGGCAGTTTGGAATATCAAATTGTTCGGATTACAGAGCTTACTTTGCTTTTTACATATCCTGTACATAACAATAACTAGAACGTGGCGAAACTGAATCAAAAATGTTACAAAAAAGACGGAAAAAGACGGAAATGCTTAGAGAGGAAAATATTGCTCATTTAATCAACTGTTAACATAGCTTGTTAACATAAACAGTATTACAGTTTTTGAAATTATTGATAGACATACATTACAGTACTGTACTCCATTTTGGTGGCGTTTGTATTAGTAGAAGTTCGAATTACAAGTGTTCAGATGAAAGAGGTTCTTTAGTATTTGCATTGTGATTTTGTACAATGTCATGTGTTTCTGCAAACATTGCACACAACAAGGCTGCCGTGTGCAGGTAAAGGGCAGTAGTTGCAAATTTTGCATTTTTCATTTTTTTGCAATTTTGTTATCTATTGTACGTTATCTTTATTGTACAAGCTCGCTTATTTGTTTTCCGTTGAAAAAAAAAGAGCGAAAAAAACGTCTCATTCCAACATTTTCCTATTGTTAGTATGGAATCCGACACACATTTCTTCAAATATTTCGAAAATTCATTTCTACAGATACTGCCGCTTACCTGCACACGGCAGAAGACCTTAGAGCAGGTACTAGTAAATGGAGGGAACTAGTCCAGTTATTGGTTAAGCAAAAGCTTGGGCAAAGAGCTCAAGTCACGTGACTCAACAATAGCGAACGGATGACACGTTTTGCGTGAAACTAGCGAAGGAAACACGATTTCTTCAAATGCTTTACAACTGCAATCTGTAACGTGATTTGGGGTCTTTCCTTCACGAATGAAAATCTTCACTGCCTCCAGTTAGAACCCCTATAACTGGAGAAGTCGACGCATCCGCCATTTTGGAGCAATCGTACAACAGGGAAAGATTTATTGGCAATCATTCGCCAAACAGGGAGCGAAAGAGTCAGAGAGCGAAGGTGAACATGCGAAATTTTGGAAACAGATAGCGTCGTTTCCAGGCTGCCAGTGCCTTCGCGGACTATTTATTATCCATTTCTTTTTTCTTTCTGCATCTGCTTGAAATCTGAAGAGCTGAAATCCTTTTTCGGAGCTGTTTGCACATTTAACAGCCGAACAATCACCCATTTGACTCAATTTAACACATGCTAAAGAAATGTAAACATCAGCAGCAATGCTATCACTACGAAGCACTGGATCAAGTTTACTCCAAAATGGCGGATGCGCCGGCTCCTCCACTATAGGGGCCTTGACTCCAGTTTATCTATTCGCAATGAACAAGACAAGATTCACGTTGTTTTTACTACTGTACGTTTACAGAGTCTAGTATAGGTTTATACAGAGTGATTTGCACTAGGTAGAGTAGGTTGATTTACACTAAATCAACCTACTGTAAACACTTTACCTTGACTCAGCCGACTCACAATATTGGACATTAGTAACATAATGTACGTCATGTCTACTTCGTGCGAAAGAGCAGAAAGTTCCCTGTTGTGAAGTGGTTGAGCAACTATGAAACTCACCGTTTTTGTTATAACTGATACTATCTCATTCAATTCTGAGAATCTCTTTTTTCTTCAATGTTGGTTACATTGCCCAGCGTTGCACGTTCTACCTCGAAAATAAAATTTGTGTCAAGTGACGTATATTCATTGTTCAACAATCAGGTTTAAATAAAAGAAAACGAAAATGCGTAAAAATTGCCCATCAAATTGCAGAAAAGAGCAATTTCATGACTCAAAATTTAAATTTAAACCGCTTTTAATTCTTTAAAAAATCCAAAAGGGAGAAATTCATTGAGGGGATAGTGGGGTTGTGAAATTGTGAGTTTGTGACAAATGGGGGGAGGGGGTAGGAAGAAATGTGACAGAGCATATTTTTTATTCTTTTTAATAACAATCCGCTTTTAATTCTTTACAAATTTCAAAAGGGGGACATTCATTAAAGGGGAAGTGGGATCGTGAAATTGTGAGTTAGAGACGAATGAGAGAGGGAGGGGGTAGGAAGAAGTGTGACATTATATGTTTTTAAATTCTTATTGCTAAAAATATACTTATGAAAAACAGCCGTGATATGTTACAAGGGGAATTGGAAGTTTGACACTATTTATGGTCAATCTGAATGGTGCAGGTTTTTATTTCTGCATTTGAGTGTCATCTGAAATGAGCTTTTGTGTCATAAGTTCGCCATCACTGATGTACACAATATTATGCGCATTTATTATTGTCAACGTACAGTATGTTAGATCTTACATTTCTATCATATGACAGGTCTTCAATTTCTGTCCAGCTGTATAGTTTTGGGTCTGTAAATTTTTGTAAAATTGCTCAGTCATAAGTCGATTATTTCTGATTTTATTCTCTGTACTTTTCCTTGTTTTAGCTCTCTGTTCTTTTCTGTTTTAATTCTCAGTTATTTCAAACCAGACTCTTTATAAAAAATTTACAAAAGACTCATTTATTTTCGCAGACATTTTTTTAACAGTGTTTAAAAAGCTATTTCTCTTACTTGTGGTACAAAAGTTTGCCTCACGTGAGATTTGGGTAATTTGTTCTTTTTGTTTTCATAGCATTAAGTAAACTTACCAGCTAATAAAAATTGTGAATGAAACAGACTCAAAGTTTTAACACTTCACTTAAAAGATTTTTTTGCTAGGTTGAACGGAAAACAACATATAAACTAGAAAATCACCCGTCAAAGTATGACGGGTGAAAATTGCTTCCACATTTGAACGAAGCCATTGCCTGTCTGGTGATATTTTGATAGTTGAAATTGTAACCTTAACTCCATTGGATTAACCCTAAACTCCAGTAGGTAGCGTTCATTGTTGACCATTTTTTCGTTTCTTCATTCCCCTGAAATGACACAGTCTTACCAGTTAAACAGTTAAGTTACCAGATCGAGTTCAGTCTTGTCACAATAAAGCCTTTCCCTGCATGTTAAACATTACCAAAACATATTATCAAATTATCATGCCGTGGCGCGAGTTTCATTGTTGAAACACGTGGGTTACTCGATCATCGGCTATTATATATAAGAAGATAGAATTTATTTCACATTGTTCCGCTTGAACTTGCAAATGACTGCCTTGAAAAACTGCTACGACTTTTCGTAATAGCGAGAGTTTCGTTGTAAAATATCTACAGATTCTACTCGGGCTACGGAAATGGCACATCTTAAAAAAGCAACATTGGAGAAACAAAATACTACCTTTAGCTGGTTTATTATCAAAGACAACAATACGAATAAAAACTTTTTGATGTTATGTTTACTCTAATTTGTGCACTCTAAATTAATAGTGTATGGTTGAATTCTGAAAAATGTGCTTCAAAATTATTCAGTTTTGGTGATTTGGGATTATTGATAGCTAGAAAATCGTCCGTTAAGGCATGACGAGTGAAAGTTCCTTCTACATTTGAACACATTGCCTGTTTGGTGATATTTTGACAGTTGAAATTTTAACCCTAGCTTCAGTGCATTAACCCTAAACTCCAGTAGATAGGGTAAAATAGTGAAAGTACTGGATCCAGTTCAGCCCTGTCAAAATCAAAATTACCCTGCATGTCAAACATCACCAAAAAATATTATCAAATTATCATGCCGCGACGCGAGTTTCATTGTTGATGACGTCAGCGCTACTCGATCATTCGCTATATATATATATATATATATATATATATATATATATATATATATATATATATATATATATATATATATATATATATATATATATATATATATATATATATGAGGATATCAGTAATGTGCCACTATGCACCAGTTTTGTTCAGGTGAGTTTTGTGTGGCACGAAATATTTTAAATAAACTTTCAATCAATACATCTTTTAAAATACGAATAACAATGTTAAATAGTACAAATTGCAGATTACTGCAAACACGTGTTTCGGTGTTACAAGAAACGCCTTTTTTAATGCAAAACAAAGAAGATTATGGATGAAAAGCCGTCCGACAAAAGTTTTTTTTTTCAGACGTTGTTATTTTTTTTTTACTTCTCAAGCACAAAGGTGTTTAGACAAATTAATACATCTTTTGTTGTAAAGTGCAAATTGACTCTAGTGTTTAAATTTTATACTAACGGGATCAGAAATATTATGATTCTTTAATTGCCAAATACAATTTAAACCTAAATTTTCAAAAAATAATAAATATTGTCAATAGCACTTTAATTATAAATGTCAAAATCTTCTGGGAAATTCTCGTCATAATGTGACAACTTTGCGTCCATACTACGCTAGCTTTTACAAACTTTCAATTTTGAAACTCCATCTCCATTAAGCTCTTAATAACTTAGAAAATAAATCAGATCTACCAAACTTTCATTGAGATTTTAATGAATTTTCTATTTTGAAAATTATGCTACTCGGTTAATGAGTTAACCTAGCATTTGAAAGTATTTACTCTTATAAGATTTATTTACGACTTACAGGATACATAATTAGGTTTCTAAAGTTAATCTTTTATTTAAAATAAGCATTGTTGCTTAATGGCATTTCATTTTTCGCGTATGTTTTCCGGAAATACTTAAATAAATAAACAGTACCTGTTCAGTCATTCATGTTTAGGTATTTCTGTAATTAGAGAAACCATTAGACTTTCAAAACTCATCCCAGTTTGTTTTATGCTTCGTGTTCATTAAATCTCTATTTTAATTACAAGGCTTAAAAGTAAATGTTTAATACTTTTCTATGCTAATGCTGAATATATTTAATTTTCCGGTTTTCTTTGTATCCTTTGTGTCTCAAAGAGATTTAAAAGCCTGATAAAAAATTAAAAATCAAACTAGGATAATGGGTACGTAAAATATACAATATTCATTCAATTCAGAGATTTCAAAACGTCGTTAAAATGGCGTCTTCTTCAAAAGATTTGCTTTAGATAGATTATTAATTTGGTTATAACTCGACGCAATTGGTCTTTTGGTTTACAGATATCATGATTTTTTTTATTCTTGCAAGAAAAGTTTTTGATTTTAAATCTATCTCAGAAATGCTTTGCAATAGAACCTCATTAATACGGGATAATAAGGGATCTAGGTCGCCCCAATGAATGAAAGTGCGGAATTAGACAAATAACCTGAAATTTTGAATTCAACTTATGTGTTTCGCAATCACGAGTTGCGACAGGACCCTACTCATTGGGGGGCTATTGTTTCTAGAAACAGCTCCTGTCCTCCCCCAAGCCTACCCCTCCTCCTGGGCGGTTACGTGTGTGTGTAGGCGTGTGTGTATGTGTAGGCGCGCGTGCGTGCATTTGTAGGCTTGTGTGTGTGCGTAGACCTGTGTGTATGCACGTAGGCGTGTGTGTATGTGTGTAAAGGATTGTATGTATGTGCACGTGTGTGTGTGTGTGTGTGTGTGTGTGTGTGTGTGTATGAGCCTGTGTGTGGGGTAGGACATGGACGCCATCGACCAGGAGAAACGGATTCCAGGAGGCAGTGCTCGGAGCCGCGCCTGCAGAGGCCGGTGAGCGGTGGTGCTGGTGTCCCTGGTCCAAGCTGAAAAAGGAACCACGACATCAAGGACGGTCAAGTGAGAACAATAAGCAATCGTGATTGCTCAACAAACTATTGTACGCAGTTAGAAATAGGTTTTGGCTTAAAGAGAACAAAATAAAAAACTTCATGAAAGAAAATTAGAAAAAAATATTTTAAAATACTGAATATGACTTACAAAAATACTTTGCGCTAAATCGACTTTTATTGATGCAGTATATGTATCTGAATGACTCTCCGGATTAAGCAAACAACGATTTAATAGGGTCCGGATTAATGAAGGTTTACCGTATTTGATTAACCAACGTTTCGGAATAAAACTGATTTTAGTTATGAATATTATGTTCAACATGAATGATGTTTGATTGATGATGATGATTACTTGGTACAATCTTGAACGTTTATGATGGACAAATACTTACATTCTTAGTTTTGAATCTCACCGTTTTTTCATTGATGCTTCTATTGTTTTTAACAGTTGTAACTTTCTTAGATATTTATAAACTAACGGTCTTATTCATCACGCGGTTCGAATTCTCGGTCAAAAACTGGAGCTGTTGATCGAAACCTTCTTATTTGTTAAAGAAGGCTTTGACGGTAATTAAATTAAAAAAATTATGAATTAAGTATTAGTTCACATTTTGCGCTGTAAAGTTCTCCAAGTGCGAAAGTCTTGAGTTATAAATAAAATTTATTCTAATGTTTAAAAGTGTAGTGGGGTTGTTTCCTTCAGTCAAAAGTAGTACTTTTTGTCACTGAAATTGATAGAAAAAGCTAAAAAAAAAACATGGAGCCAGAAAATACTTTCATTTTCCCAACAGTTAGTTTTTAATTAATTTTTTTAAATGTCCGATTTTTCAAATAAGGCGTGGTCTGAAGACGTCACAAATGATGCACTTTGGCGCATCTTTCTATCGCGTTTCCACGTTATGATAATCAAGAAGCGAATTAAAATTGCGCTCTATGCTTGCTATCAACCATATCGTTGCCAATACACGTGAGTAAAGATGCGAATTAAATATTTTGCTCTGCGAATGGCAACACAGAATGGCATTTCATCATTTGTGATGTCATCAGACAGAAGCATAAGTATTGCTCCGATTTAAGTATTTTTTTAAAAATATTAAACTTAAACAAAGTATTTAAAAAAATTGTCAGATGCTATGTTTTTAAGCATGCTCTTTCAGAAAAAAATGCATTTAAAATTTTGGAAACGACCCCATTCGTAACCTATATTCTTATTCAGCATCTGCGCTACTCCACAAAAACTTTCAAGTGTATATAAATGAGAAAATCGAAATCGATCAAATGTGGTGTGCTTTCAATAAAATATTTGTTCTTCGTACTCTAGCAACTTTGCATACATAATTGCGAATTTTGCAAAAGAAAATGTTTTCCAAAATCTAACGTGAAACCACTGCACTAGAAATTAACATAAAAAAGAAAAAAAAAACACATTAATAGGCACCAAAAGATCAGATACGAATAAACTGAAAAAATAAGCATTGCAAAATAAATCACCATGTTATAATTTTGCGATTTGTGTACAATTTTATAATAGCTCTTGTTCTACTAGCTCAGTGTCAATTACTGGTAGTTTTATCTTGTGTGTTTTTACAAATTTTTTAAAAAATAACTGTTTTTAAATATCTTTTTTCCAAGGGGAGAATTAAACAATAACGACATATATGAACGATGTTATTAGGTCAAATGTAATAATTTGACACAACAACAAGATCCTGAACAGAACATAAAAATTGAACATAAAAGCATTCCGAGTTCTTACAAAGTGTTAGTTTTATTTTAAGGATACTTGCAGAAATAAAAGATGTCTTCCTAAATTTTGACATTCAAAAGGAATTTTTTCTCAAATGACATAATATCTTTTCCTTTCTGTGGACAAAAAGTGTACTTAACCACTTTCCTCAAGAGGATTCTCAGTGCTTCAGATGTAACAATAAAAATCCCATTGGACATTTTAGAACTCCTCAAGAGACGTTTGATTTCCGGGATTTGAGGTTTTTCGAATTGAATCACTTGCACTGAAGGAATGTCATAAAATTTCTTTATCTAATGATGGTGTGGCAACTATATCTATTAACTTACGCGTTTAAGTATTTTCTTTTTATCGTGTTAACATTCTCATAGTACACTAGATTTCATCGTCTGCAGTAAATCAGCTTTTCCACGAGAAACTAACAGCTTTAAATTTTCCTAACAATTAAGTTATTACATTTTTTTTCATTACCGAACTTTTACTTTTCCTTATGATTTTATCCGCAACGTCTATGAATTTTTTACATGCACAAAAAGGAATTTTAAGTTCAAACTTTGAGAAAGGTGAAAAAATTGAAGGCAGCAACACGAGTTGGAGGATCTTATGAATGAAATCGTATACATGCATCTGGTGTAGGGGAGACCGGGGCTATTTGGCACAGTTTTTACTTCTTGATTTTTCTATTTTTTTCTGTAGTATTTACGGTAAAAGTGATTTATGCCTCTGATAGGGTAACATCTTGGCTATAAGAAAACACTGAGAGCATCATCTAAAATTCACTGGGAAACTCGTGAAATATATTTTCCGAAGACGCTTCATCAGTGCCAGCTAACCCCGGAGTCGGGGTTAGTTGGCACTGGTAGTAGTTGGGGTAGGTAGTTAGTTGGTGTTAGTTACTGGTAGTAGGTAGTTAGTAGGCTCTTAGTTGGCATAGGTAGTGGGGTAAGTTGGCATATGATGTGAGGGAAGCATTTCTGCTTGTCTTTATGTAAGGTGCAGTTAGAAATAATGTCAATGTGCTTCAAATTGAACATTGTATGTGTCAAAAAAGAAAAAAAAACACATTGTTAAGTGCACATAAAGTTTATTGACAAAAATATACAAATCATAAGAAGTCAAAATCAAATCACACAGTCAAGTCACATGCCAACTGAATAAGGTGCGGGGTCACTGCTTTTCATAATAGGTGTTTCAATATTTTTGATGATTTTATCAGATTTGTACTAGATTATGTTCATGTTTTCAGGCCAACACCAGTTTCTCTTATATTTCTCCATTGTGGATACTTTAAATTCGCCATTTCCAATTTCCGTAATTTTTCCAGGGTATACCTTGTAAATGTATTTCACAGCTACATAGTCCCCACATCAGCACCAGTTTATCTTACATTTCTCCATTGTAGATACTTTAAATTCGCCATTCCCAATTTCCGCAATTTTTCCAGTGTATACCTTGTAAATGTATTTCACAACACAACTACATAGTCCCCCACAATGAGACCCCCAACATCAATCTTATGACTCTTAGTCCCTACGACCTTACCCTTCAACACCTCAAGCGATAATATCCATCGAGCTGTTGTTGAGTCATGACTGTGAAAAAGAAAACGCCATCCGTATTTATATACAGATAGAAATAATAATAATTTATTATTATGAAGTTCCCTATATTTACCTAAAATTATGTCGGTATGAATGTTGGCATACCTTATCTTATTCGTTGTTGCTGGTTTAGTTGGCATACCCAGTCAGCTTATGTCAACTAGCCCCCGAGTTCGTATGCCCAACATGCATTCGTATGCGTTCTAACCCCAACACGGAAAGTAAAATAAACATGGCGACCAAAACAAATGTTCATCAACTGCAGCAGAAATGGACTTATAACCTTTTAGCTAAATCTCCAAAGATACTAAAAACTTGTGAAAGTTACCTCTGTGTGAGTACGCTACTGTACAAAACGACAAATACTGAATAATCGAAATTTTACTTACTGATACGAAAAACGAAAATCGCGTTTTCAATCCTTTCACTCAAAGCAATGGCTGGATCCATCTGGCGTTCTGATGCAAGATAGATGTATCCATGATGATCACGTGACAGGCTCAGTGGCGTTCTAAATCAACCGTGGAGTTTTTTAAAATCACAATGTCAACTAACCCTGGTCTCCACTACTTGCGAATCATAATTCAAAAACTCTCAATTTTCTACTCACTTTAGCTCAACGGCGTAACAGCCCGTGTGGGCTAGTTTGTAAGAACCAGGGCAGATGTTCCGGTTAGGTTCTTAGGGCTGGGATTAGTAAATGAAGGGAGCAAGTCCAATCATTGGCTTAGCAAAAGCTAAGGCGAAGACCCCAAGTCACGTGACCCAGGAACGACGAATGGGTGACACGTTTTGCGTGACACTAGCAAAAGAAACCTAATTTCTTCGAATGCTTTGTTTTAAAATCTATCTCGTGATTTGAGGTCTTTACTTCACGAATGGAAATCATCACTCCCTCCATTTTCTCTTTTCTCAATGATTAGCTTGTCAACCGAGAGCAGAACCCCCAGAGCTTAGTCCCCAAGCACCCTTGGTACTAATTTTATTGACCTACTGGAGGAATGAGTGGTTGAGTCGACCGTACCCAACCCGATACGCGAAGCTGGGTCGGCGGTGTATAACATTGAGAACGGAAGGGGTGAATACTTTCATTCACGAAACCAAGATCACAAGTCACGTGATAGATATTTAAGCAGAGCATTGGAAGAAATCAGGTTTCCTTCGCTTGTTTCACGCAAAACGTGCCAAGCATTCGTCGTTCTTGAGTCACGTGACTTGGGGCCTTTGGGTCAGCATTTGCTAAGCCAATGATTGGATTTGCTCCCCCTATTTTAATTCCTGCTCTAAGGTATAGAAGCGCTACCACTGAGTCACTGAGCTCACTTCACTCTACTTAGAGAAATGCAGTCGAGCTCGCTAAATGGAAAATCTCATTTGCTACGAAGCATATATTCCATTATCCGGTATCAAAATAGCAAATTGCAGTGGTTTCGTACATTGAAAATCTGTTATAAATAACGAGATATTCTTTTAACAGATATTCTAATAAGCGGACACAACTGAAACTTACTTTTGGTAAAGTTTTATTTTATTTTTTATTTTTATTTTTTGTTTTTTATAAAAATAGGATTACATTCTTGTGTAAATTTGGGAAAATTCTGATTTTTATGGTTCAATTTTCGGTTTTAATGTCTCATGCTTGACAATTTTTTGCTTCAATGCATATGTGCGGTTTGAAACTGTTTTGTGCATTATAATGCTTTTTCGTGCATATTTTAAACAAAAGGTTTCGGAAGCTTTTTATATACGTTTCAACCATTTTTATCCATCAAAAACATCAAGCTATAAAATATTCAGAATATGCTTTTTGTTCAACAGATAACGACACTTCATTGCTTTAATGTCCAAGTTCTTTACGCTATGGCAATCATCTGTGTCTGCATTTAGGTAAAATATTACCAACCGAGATCATGTGCCTTAATTCCAGCTTTTAATTGTTTATTACTTTTTCTTTTAGCCATGGTATTTAAGGATAGAAAATGTGCATGGTTTGAACAAGAACAAATTGGTTCCAAGCACGTGCTTGGCTTGGACAAGAACAAATTGGCTCCAAGCACATGCGTGGCTCGGACAAGAACAAATTGGGTCCAAGCACATGCGTGGTTTGGACAAGCATAAATTGGTTCCAAGCAGACGAAGAATGCGAGATATTTTGACTTTTTCTTCTCAAGAGAAAATCCCCAAAAGTGGCTTAAGGAAAACCTTCTGAAGACCTTCTTGCTTAGTTTCGGGCTATGTACTCCGTGAATCGAGTTCAGAAGAGATAATACACTTCTCTAGGGAAGCAGAACAACATGGTGTTGCCAGATTGACAGATGCCAGTCTCATTACTTTTCGAACACGCCTTGTATACTTAAAATTACAAAACAAACTTATCTTGTAACTTTACTCTTGGAATCTTGAGCTCAAAGATATTCTTTTATTCCGAAATATGTGCGAAATAAGAAGATTTTAACATTCCCACATATCCCTATAAAAAGTAAAACCGAAATTACAATCTCGCTAAAAAAGCACTTAGACTTCGTGTTTTTATTCATTCAAAACTGAGGCAGAGTTTGTAACCTTCAAACTCAAGCGTTCAATAGACAACGTTTACTTGCGTATAAATTCTGCTATGCAAGGAACAGCAAAGACTTCAAATTTCACAGTGATTACAAAAAATTAGAAAATTTGCATATTTATAAAATTTCAATATTTTCGAAGTCAACTAAAATTTCTCAAAGCAAAAAATGTAAAAGAATTAGGTGAATTATACCGTAGCAAAATTACATTGTTATTTATGGTATAGCGGAAAATCTTGCTTTTCATACATTTTTTAATTTAAACATTTTTGTTTTTATTCATTAGAGAAAATTCATGCATTCATTTTAACGTTCATAGAAAAACGTAGAATAAAGGTTCTTAGCATTAAAGTTCATTCAAGCATGAAATTACTTTATGAAAATTAATATATCAGCCACGTGAAAAATAACGACATGCAAAATTATTTATGAGATCGTAAATTATTCTTACACATTTTTCTTATCAATGATTAAATGTCTTATGTGTCGAGCAAAGCTTTGAAATGCTAATTGAATGAGCTATACATTTAGTCGATAAATTTCTTTTTATCTAACAGTGAGCTTTCTTCTTTAAAAAGATTTTTAGAATCACAAAAAGTATCTATCCTACATAGTTTTAAAATATCTAACTTAAAGGATTTGATACGGATAGAGCATTTGTGAAGCTTCACAAACTACAAGGAAGACCTGAAATCTTTGCAATAAATTACTTAATTTCTTTAGTAGCACATTTTAAGCTTTAAAAATCTATCATTAAAAATACAAAATATCATGTACTGCCGTATTTAACATATTAAATTATTCAGAAGAGTTTAGCAGCATAAGAAAAATATTTTCTTCATTAGCTAGAAAGTAAAATGTCAAATAACTAATACATTAAACCTTTAATATAAAAACGACAAAAGGCACATCAAAACCAAAGCCCCCGTATACTAATTTACGGAGGCGTGTTACGGGGGCGTTGATTGAAACGCGAAATAACTGATTAGCTAAATTACAAGAATGAAGCACGTATAGAGCTCAAAAAATATTACCAAACTGTAATTTTGGTGAAAACGTTATTACATAAAATAAATTACATGAAGCGGATTGTTTTAAAGTTATTTAGAGGCTTAAATCTAAGAGTTAAGCTATCATTCAGCCAGTTCTTAGATAACATTGACATAATTACCTTTTACATGAGATACACCGCCAGCTCAGTCGATTCCAGCCAAGGACTGCAGTTTCGTGCATATTAGCACTCATCAGCCCGGCATAGCAGTGACTGAGCTGGGGGTGGAAAACCTCTTAAGGAAGCCAAGAGTGCCAAACAAACCGGTTGCTAATAAGCACAAAACTTCAGTCCTCGGATGGAATTGACTGACGTGGCGGTGTATTTCATATATTTCTGCCCCTTGCCCTGGCTATAGGGCGGTAACTTACTGAATATAATAACCTTTTGTTGTGATTATTAGGAAGAAAATTGTAACAATCATGATAATTAATATCAATACACTCAAACCTGTTTTTTGCGGTCTTTTTTGTGCGCTTTTTTTTGTGCCGTACAAGAAAATTTCAGTCAAATTAGGACTCAATTGACAGCAATACTTAAAAAAAACGACTGCGAGGTACTATCTTTAAGTTATCACAGTGACACCCCGATGGGAAGTCACTGTGACTTCCTGAAAATTTTTCTTTCCGGGAAATCTTACCTGAAGATTCGGCAAAATTATCATCACTTGGTTTCTCTTGACTTCCTTTAAAGAAGCACTTCCTAGTTTTTTCGTCAGTTTTTGGGTTATTTTCTACGTGAGACTTTTTTATGCGGTCCCTATCCACCGCATAAAAAAATATTCTTTAATTGTGTTGCAAAAACTATTTTTTATAAAGCTACTGGAGAAGTTTCGAACAATTTTTTTAATGCGATTTTTTATGCGGTCCCTATCCACCGCACAAAATCAGGTTTGGGTGTATTATGATAACAATATCTTTGCAGTATACTTTGGCGGACGCACCTTCCGCTGCAAATGTTTCGCTTTGCATCTATTTCGTTTTGGCTTAGTTTTGATTCATAATGCAAAAATTTCTCTAACTCAATTTTAACACGTCTACATCATATACCTGTAGTAAAACTAAGTAACGTTGTGTTAAAAGGAAGCGAACGCACCAGATTTTGCTGTATTCACCTTTGGAACTTCACACACATGAAGACAAAATAACTTCACGATGTGAAAATTTACATACGTAAATGTGGCAAATTTGGCTCTATGGTTTTTTCTAACAGTAAACCGGAGAAGAGAACATCAACTTGAACATTATCTACTTTCTGTCACTTCCAAAGGAGCAAGATTGCGCAAAAGGAAGTTCCCCTTAAGCCAAAAATATATTAATGTGAATTAAAACAAGTTTTTTTTTCTAGTTCACAAAGATAGTATTTGAGCAGTAGAGAAGGAAAAAAAAAAAATGCGTGTTTGCAAAAGTTTTAATCAAATTATTGTATACTTAATTTAGAAACGAGCGAATGTAAGCATCACATGACTTCCGTTTACTCCAATTTTAATGTCATTTTTCCATTATTGGCAATTGTAATGTGATTCAATAGTTTACTCTCTAAATATCACCACCAGTGGCCAAATTGAAACCAAATTATAAAAAAAAAATCTCCAAATTTGTCTCCAAGTTGGCGACATAGTCTCCGCACATACGCACATACGGACGTCACGAGAAAAGTCGTTGTAATTAACTCGGGGAATGCCAAAATGGATATTTCGGGTGCTTATACGTTCTTAGGCACCTACCCGCGTGTGGTCGGGTTGAAAAAAAAAAAAAAAAAAAAAACTCAACATTAATTCGGGGGTGAGCAAAATGGAAATTATGGCCGAATTTTAAGTGAAAATTTTTTCGCGAATGCAATACTTTCTTTTTTATAAAAGGAAGTAACAAGTAATATAGTAGAAAATAAAGTCAATTTCTACTTAGGTCAGTAAAAAAAAATATTTTAGTAATAATTAATGTAATTTAACTAAGGCATTAATAATTGAAAAAAAAAATGCAGAAACATCAAATGTCATCCAGTACATCTTAGAAAAGATGTCTTTGAACTCGAGTGGATGAGTAAAAATAATTTTATTAAAGATCGAAAAATTGAACGAGATACATAAAAATATACAGGGAACCATAGAATTGAATTGAATAAGAAGGCATAATCCTTAAAAGTGACAAATTTTCGTTTTTAAGAAGAAAATTGACATAAAAAGAATCATAGGCACTTGATACTCTGTCCAAATATCTTATCTGATTTCATCTGCTAACTAGAGTGGATATCAAAAACTTTATTTTGTCAATACATACTGTTTTCGGAAAAGATTTGGAAAAAAAAGAACTTTCTGAAATTTATATCTAGAAAATATATATCTTATATGATGCTTTTAGTAGCATAAAGAAACATGGTACTCAATTTATTTTCTTTAACTGCATAAGACCTTTAATGCTTTGAAAGTCCATTGGCTGCATCAAAGTAACTATAATTTTTCTTTGTGGGCCAGTTGCCAAGATACGAAACAGTGTGTAAAATCAAAAAGAAGTACCTGATGCGGTGGCTTTATAACATAATAAATACAGTGTTTGCTTTCCCATAAATTTCATCTTCCTTATCGTATCATAAAAGCCTACAATAAATGATACTTTGAAAACGACTCGTTTAATAGCTAATCCTTTACACCAAGTAAGAAATATAATGTAATGAATACTTTTTACAACTGCAGCACTTCATATATATTTATATAAAAGAAGTAAAGAGTAAATATCATCAGAGAAGCAATAAAAAATGATCGAAACAGCTTTGATAAATCTTAAATTTGCTGCAATATGACATACGAATATTTTGGACTTACAATAAACCTAGTTTTCAGTGTATAAAACTGTGAGCTCAGTTGATGAAATTTACTAGAGTGAAGTTCTTACTTTATTTATTGTTTTCTGCTGTACTATATATATGCATTTATATACAAGGTATGATTCAGAAGTTTCAAGACTATTTTTTTCTCCAGAAAAAGGTCGCGCGCGGACTGGTGTGGATGGGCTGGGTGAAGTATTGGTGGGTGTCGGTGAATGAATGGAAGCTGTGGCAGTTGGCTTCGGAGCACTGTAGAGTGGGCATCGCTTGCTGCGTGAGTTCGTGTCATTGACCTCGGTCGAAAAGGGGGAGATACGAAAATGACTTTTACGCAAGAGTGCTCCGCTGCTTGAGGGATCGAGTCCGCCGTGTCCGCCTGGCGAACAAGTGCGATTGGATTCTCATCCACGATAACGCGCTCGCTTACACGTCGCGCGCGCCACCGACGAAGTTTTGGTCAAGTTCAACATGACAACATTGCCACATCCACCCTACAGCGCCGACTTGGCTCCAAGTGACTTTTTCCTCTTCCACTAATCAAGAAAGACCTAAAAAAGAAGCGATTTAACTCCATCGACGCCATCCAGCAGTCTTCGACCAGAGCCCTTGACAGCATGTCGCCCGAGGACTTCCAGAAGGGCTACAAACAAAGGAAGACGCGCTGACAGCGCTGCGTTAACGCTGAAGGATAATAATTTGATAAATTTTTGTCCACTGTGCTTAAATGTCCAACAAATTTCTAGTTCTCAGTCTTGAAACTTTTGATCCATACCCTGTTGATTTAGTTGAACTTGTTTATGACAAAAATATCTATTAGAACGTTCCACCATTACTAGTCTCTACAGATCTCCATTCGAAATAGCGTTGTTATACAATTTAGCTTTTAACGCCGCCATTTAATTGAAGAACTCTGTTTTAACGTCGTTTTTTTCGGTATTTCAGTTTTGATATTGCTATTATTCATGGAAAATTGTGTATAGTTTAATATGAAAGAAAGTCGAATGTGCTCTAAACTTCGCCCACGTTCTTTCACCTTCTTAGTTACTGGAATGCTTGGACTCAACCTTTAATTTTACCGGCCATTGTCCGTTTTTTGGGATGTCGACAAATTTCAAGGAATAAAGTTTATGGTTCTGAATCAGAAACTTGCATGTGAAGTTTTAGAGGACGTTTCGCAAAGTAGTTCATCATCACGGCCTTTAATGTCCTCTGATCCAACTTAGGTTGACTTACCCTCATCAAGTTTCTTCATATGTCTCTCTCTCTCAAAAAAAAAAAAAAAAATGTAGATAAAAATATTACAAACACGATGGTAAAGAGTTGAATAAGCAAAAATGGGACAATCGTAGGGTAGTCGCTATTTGAAGTTTCAATAATAGAGTAATTCTACATATTTGCTGCTGTTTACTTTCGAATTTTGCAGGGACGTATAAATTGACGTAGATATATATTTCGTCCAAATGGCGACTGTTCGGTCCAAAAACTCGACATTTTCTCAGGAAAATGATCATGTGATGACTTTGCAAAATTCTGGAAAAAATCTGTCTCAGTAAAATTACATCTTTAATTTGAAAATACCCGCAGAGAATCTGCAGAATTACTCAATTATTGACGTTTTAAATTGCAACAACAGTCTCCCAAAAACCTATTTCAGTAAAATTACTTCTTTAGTTTGAAGATACATGTAGAAAATCTGCAGAATTACTCAATTATTGACATTTTAAAGTGCTACAATCTTCTCCCAAAAAATCCATCTCACTAAAATTACTTCTTTAATTTGAAGATACCTACGGAATTACTCCATTATTAACATTTTAAATAGCAACAACCTTCTTCCATCTCCTGTCTCCGAGATACTTGACGCCGTATTGGAATCTAATGATTTAAGCAGTTTCAGGACTTTGCCTTGGAAAAAACATTAGCTATTTGAGATGCTAAAAACCCACATATTTTAAACAATCCAGAACTTAGAGGAACATTGAGAATTTTGAGAGCCAACGAACTCCATTCTTTTACACGTTGATATTAGTTCTGAAACTTTATTTTTTAAGTTTTTCTTCAAACGATATCATTTCCGAAAACTCTTGTATGCTCTCAGTAACAAGCTGTTGGTTAATTGAGAAAATACAAAAGTTAAAAATACACTTGTCAAAGAAACCTTTTTTTTGCATTAAAACACAATTCAATTTATGTCCAAAAAGAAATACACAAACAGTGCTTGTTCATATAATCGGTTATTATTTTTAATGTTATGGGATGTTGTGGCGAGAAGATTTTATATCTTCGTACGGAGTTATGTTCAAACCCCGATTTCTTTAAAGAAACTGGTGCAAACTAAACTTTTTTTTCGTTTACAAAGTACGATATAATCCCTCTATTATCTCATTTCGTACTTCTTGCTTCATAAACAGCGGATACCACCACATTATGTGCTTTCATTTCAAAACATGATTAGAGTCCGGTTTGGATGAATATAATTTTGAAATTGCAATTGCTCTGCAACTATGAACTTCTTGTCTAACAGATTTTGATAATGCAAGTTATGCTTTTACTGTCAAATCTGTTGTCGATACATTACGGACAAATATTTTCGCCGTACCACTGATGAAATTAAATTGTGCCAGCACGAGTAAGTCAAAACATAAATTTTCAAATCTGAAGTTCATTTCAACTATAGTTGGGGAAAATATACTAACCTGACAGCCATATAAAAGCTTCGCAGATACTAATCACAGCATTATGACTCTGCCAAGTTAGGTTTTTCCTATTTTGTCTTTGCTGAAAAGTAGTCAAGTTTAAGAAGTGTCATTGAAGCAGAACCCCCTTTTTTATGATGAACAAAATAATCGTTATTTTCGGATTATGTATCGAAACGTTCACTGATGTCAGACACAAGCTATTTTTTTTTCAAAAGTCATAACCCAAATCTTTATTTGAGGCAGTGAGAAGCAAAGGGACGCAAGTAGACTATTTTAAGTTTCAGGTAAAACGCGTTTAAAGATCAGCTCCTACGTTGACTTTCATTGAAATTTTTTTCTAAAATATGCTGTACAGCAGCACCTACCAGGGCGACTAGTACAATCTTTTGCCCCAAGACAGAAAAGAGGTTCACCTTCCATTTATACTGGTTATTTCCAAATTTTTAATGCTGCTACTTGCATCCCTTTGCTTCTCACTACCTCATTTATCCTATTTTAGACGTTGATTTCTTCTCATGGGCTAATCGTCATCGTTTTATCAATAGACGAAACTATTGATAAAACGAATTGATTTCAAAAAATACATTTTGAAAAACTACTGTCATTATTTTTCTCTTCTAACCACATTACCGAAAAAAAAATGCACGTAAAAACCTAAAAAAATACTTTTTCAAGCTATACCTTTCGTTCTTTTCCTAAAACTTCTTTAAGCCTCACAAAACACTATTTTCCTTTATCTCTTATGACGAACTCTCATTCAGTTGAAAAATCAATAGTTTGAAAGGGGGAGCAGAATCTTATTTCGCTTCTCAAGAAGCGCAATTTGTCGCGATGTTGCATTAGCATTTTCCTTACATTCATCTGTTGAAACCGTTTTATCAGAAAGATCTCTATGTTTCCTTTTGTGTCTGAAATTCATTATTCAGAAAAAGTCCCGGAAGTATCGACTTTGTAATTTTGAAAATAATCAATGGCATGTACCCCTACAAAAAATAGCTTCCTGAACTATAGTGTTTTCTAAGAAAAGTTGAATCAATGTTTTGAAAATTTCTAGAAAGCTAATCCATCAAGGATAAAGTTAGGAGCACTATAATTGGGGCCAACCTGACCTAGCAGCGTCGTAATGCTTTGATTACGATCTGCATACACTAAAAAATTTTGATTATCGTTACTCCATAAAATTGGTAGCAGCTTAGCTCTCTAAACTGTTCTGGAGTAACTTAACTGATATAACTGGTGTAAAGTTACACATCGTTTGTGGAAGGTTACACCTTGGTAATGTAATTATAGCGCAACGTCTCACTAATTTATGCGTAACGTTACACCAGAATTTTGTGTATGCTTGTCGAGAAATTGCTTGAAAGGTTACACATTAGCAAAAATTTAGCTTTTTCCTGACTTTCTTGAGCGGATACAGGCGTCCCTCGTATAATACGGTTAATTCGTTCCGTGTAGTATCGAAAAAGTGCCATGCGAGACTTTTTTTAAAAATAACTTTTTAACTTATTTTTTACACTAATTAATCATGTACATAGTAAAAATCATGTCTATGTACCGTGTTGTATCGAAACCGTGTTATGCGAGGCTTAGAAAGAATGTTAAACAAGGGATGTTGTTGTGACGTAAGTGTCCGAGTTCCGCGTATTGATGGATAATTCCGAGGTAGCACAAGAAACACGTTTATTACTCACTTTTAGCATACATAGAAAACAATTAACTTTGATTAAATACTACAATTTGATAACAATTCTATAGAGCTCCCATGCAGCACAGCATAGGGTCGATGGTTGATGGAGTGATTCAATTGTCAGATTGATTGAATGAGTCTCGTTCCCAGTTCGAAGTGTTGCCACTCGCTCGTTGCGTTCTTAGAAATACAATAATTGTGTACCGTGTTATATCGAAACCAAGTTTCATAATAACTTACTAGACCTATCAAACATTAACAGAATGTATTAAACAAAAATGAAATTAACTCTTTCTTTAAACATAACTTTCGTGCTATATCAATTCCATGAAGTATTAAATTCAAGTTTCATATCGGTGTAATATCGAAACAGTGTTGTAATAATCGCAAATTTGGTACCGTGTAATATCGAAACCGTGTTGTACTAGTACCGTGTTATACGAGCGACGCCTGTACTCATTTTTAAAGAATGATCTTTACGCATGCACTTTGAATTCTGCTGAAACCATAGTGCAAGGCTCTTCCAGCAATTTGAGTTTTTTAAAATAATGATAACGCACTCCAAAACTCGTGTAACGTTACACCTATTGATGCTGGTCACGGTACGCAAATTTTTTACACTGTAGTCTTCATAATTATGCCATGCTCGGTTTGCTCCAACTATAGGGTGAAACTAGAGATTGGAGTTCGTGATTACTTCTCCCTGCGCATAACAAATTTTCAACCGTAATTAACATAACGTTGAAAATTAAGGTGGTGTAAGCCCATTTCTAGACCACGATGCATGTTCAGAACAGATGCATAGGCTGTTTAAAAGCTCTCCAATTCTCATCGCAGTAGGATCCTAGCTTTGGGTGTATAGAAATGCTATGCGAAACTCTCATGCGTCCTGTTATATGGTAAAGACACCAGTAGTGGCCAGTGTTTAGTAGTGCTTCACTAGTAGCCACTTCAAGGTTTATATTTCAAAAAATAGGATTCCAGGTTTCCCAATGTCTCCAAACGTTTAGGAGGTAATATCTTCTGCACGTTTGATGAACTTTTGAATCCATTAGGATACCTAGAGTCCTTATTTCTTCAAATATATACCTTGAAGTGGCTACTACTAAAGCACTGGCCACTACTGGTGTGTTTACATTACGTGGTGCGAAATTACTCTTCGCCCCACCTTTTCAAACGCATAGTTCAGTTTAAGGCGAAGTATTCGGTGAACACATCCCCGTGTTTTGTAAATGAGACAACCTTAAATTCGACATGCCTTTGAATTAGCGAAAAATCTTAGTGGCCTCTATGTCTGTCACTTGTTTTGCTTGTCTGCTGTTTCTATCTTTATTCTTTAATTTTAAGAACTGCTGCTTTTACGAAAAATGCTATGATTATTAGCCTTCCTCCGAAAATAGTGAAATAGAATCATCGGACACTACGTGCAGGGCCGGCTCTAGTAGTTCTGCCGCCCTAGGCGATATTGACAAGTGCCGCCCCCCTCCATTGAATAATTAATATGAATATAAAAAATAATAATGCATTAGTAATATAATAGTAAAGTAATTAAAATTGAAGTATGTTTCTTGCTAAATTCCAAACTGGGTTTTGCATATCCAAGCACTGGTACGCACTTTAAATTATCTTTTTCAACATTAAAGTAGTGCATTCTATGGCACTGAAACATATATTAATATTTTCGAAAATTTTTTAAATGACGCAATTTGCCGCCTCTAAAATGAAATTGAATTTCTTGTTAAATTACGAACTATGTTTTGCATATCCAAGCACTGGTACACACTATAAATTATTATTTTTTGTTAGCATTTTAAGCAATGAGTTTTATGAAGATGAAACAAATATTAATACTTAAAAAAAAAGTTTCAATTTCGAAATTTGTCGCCCCTAAAATCTGTCGTCCTAGGCGGCCGCCTAGGTCACCTACCACAGAAGCCGGGCATGACTACATGACAAAGGCTGTGCCAAGTGCCTTCTCCTGGTAGACGGACAATAATATATACTTCGATGTCTTGGACCATGAGAGGAAGAAATGGATGTAGAGTCCAAAGAAGCATCGATGGATGAATTCAAGAAAACGGAGTCTGTCGTAGTTGCTGCAATAATAAACTGTAAAAACCATTAAAGCACTTAGATGATGTTAACAGTATGAAGGTGTTGTCTGTCCGTCTGTATTAAATTGGCCACGTAATCCGCTTTGACATTAGGAACATATTGAAGAACATTTTCGTAGCTAAACATTATTGCACAAGAAGACGTTGAAGGTCAAATATGCGCTGGGTGGATGCTGTAGAAAAGGATTGGGCTGTCTTGAGGTCTAAAATTTTAAAAATCTTAGCCGTGATCAGGGGAGGTGGGAGACAGACGAACTTCGCCCACCCTTGGCTGTCGTGCCGTGCATGAAGAACTATAGTGTTTACATCAGTGAAAAATTTGAAACAATGTTTTGGAAATTTCTAGAAAGGTAATTCATTAAAACTAAATTTGAGCACACTGGGGTGCAATCAGAGACTGGTCTTTAGGATACCTCCTCCCTCTAGGAGTCATAACCTCAAACTTTTATCGCTAGTTTTTTTATACATGAAATAAATGTTTTGGTTTGTTCGAAGATTCCACGTACTCTTCATTGCAGGACTAATAACTTTGGAAGCAAAAAATATGTTCAAAAAAGCTGTAACTTTGATCCATAGTTTTCAGAAAAGATGCGAGAGGGAAGTAGGGTGTTTGATCATAAGAACAAAGCGTGTAGTCAGCCGGTCGTGTCCTTGGTATACGTGTGGACGTTACCAGCTTATGTAAACATATCCAAGTACAGTCGAATTTGCTTATAACGAGCTCTGATTTAATGAGATCTCGGTTTTAACGAGGAAATCAGAAATATTTGGTTGGTACAATGTTAGGTGTATGGGATCAAAACTCTCTTTTAACGAGCTAACTCCGGTTAAAGCTAGCAATATTTTTCGATTCATAATATTTCTATTGACTTCCAGCAAAGTGATGATTCTTATATCCTTAAAACAAGTGAGGATATCATTTTGTAAAATTTGTAATTAGAGAAGTATTGAAAAATTACATATTCGTTAACGTCAATGTTCTCATTTCCGAGATAGTTATTTCCTATTATATTGTAGCTCAAATTCAAGCTAATTCAAATTAAAAAGTTAATGAAAGCGTTGAAAAAAAACTACATTCAGTAATATGTTGACTACGGTCATCATACTACTTAATGTCGTTTGATACACAGAAAAACTTTTAAAACAAATACTTTTTGTAACCGGCATGTATTTCACAAATATCTATAAATTCCTATCCGGTTCTTTTGTATATTATTTTATGCAAAATCTTCAATCTAAGCATCGGAGTCTTTTTACACTGATATTACCACGAACTATATTTGTTCACGGAAGAGTTGTAAAAGATTTAAACGAGCTGATGTGTGCATCACATGACCTCCTTTTACACCTATTTAATGTTATTTCCCCTTTATTGGCAATTTTAATGTGATTCAATAGTTAACTCTCTAAATATCACCATGAAACGCGATTGAAAAGAAAAAAAAGAAATCGCCAAATTTGTGATCAAATTGGCGACAAAACTTGGCGACCAAAAGACTGGCAATATATCGCCAAGTGTCCGCCAAATTATAACACCACTTGAGTTTGTATCGAAATTAACAATGCTTCTCCCCCCAAAGTTGTAAAAGACCCCTTTAGAAACATCCGAATGCAACCAAAAGGAGAGGTGCGCAACTAGTCCCCACTAGGAGGTTAAGTACCAAATTTTAACTTTCTAGGACATACCGTTCTTGAGTTATGCAACATACATACGCACATACGTACATATATACGTACATACAGACGTCACGAGAAACTTCGATGTAATTAACTCGGGAATCGTCAAAATGGATATTTCGGGCGTCTATATGTTCTTAGGTATGTATGCACGTGTGGTCGTGTCGAAAAAAATAATTCAACATTCTTACAGGGGAAAGCAAATTGGAATTTAAGGTCGATTTTTGAGTGAAAATTGTTTCGCGAATACAATGCTTCCTTTTTTGTAAAAGGAAGTAATAAATAAATACGCTATGTGGCATTGTCAACGTTTATATATTTGGCGTGGACAGTAACAGATCAGCAACCCATTTGTTTACTTTCGGTATATATTTTCCTAAAAACAGTATAGACAGTTAGATTTTTTTTAGAAAAAATCTATCAAGTCTTTTGATATTGATTTTGTTTTTCAAAAGCTATATCCAACGCTTGATAGGTAGTAAAATTTAAAAAAAAAAGAAAAAAAAACTATAAATTTCAGTACTAGTATTAAAAGTATTCTTAAAATAGTACGATTTTTCGATAGAGTTATCAGAGATAGGGTTCATCCATTCCGCTCTCGTATTAATCGCGCTAAAAATATTTCTTCACTAAATAATGAGTGAATTATAACAATGTATGTAAAATGGTAAATGAATTTGTAACTATAAACTTGTATTTCTTTGTGAAATGTCTAGGATATAAGTAAACTAAATGAATGAACTACCAATGTTTTAATACACAAAAATTGCGTTTTGCAGTAATTTGCAATTTTTTCATTTAATTTTCAAGCACAAAGATATTTATTCGCTGTACAAGTAAACTATTTATTTTAGTTTAACCTTTTTCGGATTTTTCAGAATTTAAGTCTGTTTAAAACAGGTACATAAGAAAAATTCACGAAATCAATATTAATACATACTAACATCTATTCAAAGAATTCCTATTTTTAGAAATCTCATTAGACTTTTTGATACTTTTGCATTCAAATGATGGTTTTTTCTCCTTATTAACAAAGAATGTAAAGTAAATAAGAAAATAAGAAATTTGATTCTTTAGCTTGTTAAAAATTTCTGTTATAAATGTAGCTCATTAGCAGATTATAATCTTTCATGTAAATGTTTACTTTTTAACAAACTTGTTCAGGAAAAGCTTATCTTTCCCTTTTGAAGTTCTAGTCGTTTGGGTTTTTGAGGGTTTTTTTGCATTACAAATCTTTGTTGATTTAAACTAGTGATTTGTTTTTCAATCTTAAGAGCTGTTGCAGGGTATTTTTTTTTTAAACATGGATATATTTTGAATAGATTTAGAAAGTTTTCAAATTTTTCATTTCATATCTCTCGACATTTAACAAAACTTAACTTTTCGTTACAAAATTTTTTTAAACCGTTTTTCAACTTCAAGAATTTCAGAATAAAACCTTTTTTGTTAGGTATAACTCTTAAAATGTAAGGTTTATAGATTTATGCTGAATAACAAAATGATTTTAGTTCATCATTTTTTAGCTTTTTCTTAATATTTAAAAGGAGAGGAGATATTACAACTTTAATTCGCAAAAAATTGCAGAGAACTGTAAGCACGTGTTTCGGGGTTACTAGAAATCTTTTTTCAATTGCAGAAGAAGTGAGCTTATGGGTTAAATGACTTATGACAAACAGGGCCTGATTTAGAAATTTTAGGACTGTAAAAACAACAAAACTGTGGGGTCCTTCTTGACTTGCAAAACCGCATTACGTACTCAATCGCACATCTTTTTGTCATTGCAGAGGTTTCCATTCCCCAAGAAAAATGGGCGTGTCATCAAAAAAAAAAAAAAAAAACTGATACCCTCCTTCCTCTCCCCCCAAAAAATCAGTGGTGCAGTCAGCGCCATTGATTTTATTTTTAGTTTGACCCCATTGACATTTGCTTGGCTATACTGCCGTGTGCAGGTAAAAGACAGTAACTGCAAATTTTTCAGTTTTCATTTTTTCACATTTTTGTCATCTATTGTACGTTATCTTCATTGTACAAGCTCACTTATTTAGTTTCCGATGAAAAAAAGGGACAAAAAAAAAAGGTATATTTACAACATTTCCCTATTGTTAATATGGAATCCAAAACGCGGTTCTTTTGAAATGTCTCGAAAACTCATTTCTGCAGATTCTGCCGTTTACCTGCACACGGCAGTATAGGCGGCAGAACCGAGGGTGTAAATATATATATACATAATGTTTTGATAATAAAACTGTAGTGTATTTGTAATTTGAAACTTAACGGACAATTACAAAAGATTCAAGCATTTTGAAACATTGTAATTCAACTGAAACAAAATGTATTGTTAAAGCAGTAATATTGAGCTGCGTACTAACATGAATTGACATCTGAGGGTTTCACTCTACGCTAGATATCACTCCAGATAGTTTTCTTCTAAACTCATAAACCTTGTTAAAACAGATTCAGCAATGACAATTTAATTTTTAAACTTACAGTGGAATAAACGAGCTGATTTGCCATCGCATGACTTCCTTTTACTCGAATTTAATGTCATTTCCCCATTATTGGCATTTTTAATATGATTCAATTGTTTACTCTCTAAATACCACCAACATTGGCCAAATTGAAACCAGATTTAAAAAAAAAACGCCAAATGTGTCGCCAAGTTGGCGATAAAACTTTGCGACCAAAATACTGGCGATATATTGCCATGTGTCTGCCGAATGATATCACCACTTGAGTTTACATCGAAATTAACAATGATTTCCCCCCAAAAGAGCCCTTTAAAATCACCCGAATGTAACCAAAAAGAAAGGTGCACAACTAGACCCCACTAGGAGTCTAAGCAACAAATTTCAACTTTCTAGGGCATTCCGTTCTTGAGTTATGCGACATACATCCGCGCATACGCACAAACATACGTACATGCAGACGTCACGAGAAAACTCGTTGTAATTAACTCGGGAATCGTCATTATGGATATTTCGCGTGTCTATGCGTTCTTAGGCACTTATCCACGTGTGGACGAAAAAAAAAGACGAAAAAAAAAATACTTAAAAAAAAACTCAATATTCATTCGGGGATGAGTAAAATGGAAATTAAGGTCGATTTTTGAGTGAAAATTTTTCCGCGAATACAATACTTCCTTTCTTGTAAAAGGAAGTAAAAATATTTCCAAAATTTTATAGTGCAAAGCAAATGAAAACAATAATTAAAAAAAAAAATCGGGGGGGGGGGGGCAAACTAGGAGGCCCCTAAACCCGTGCTTCTCGGGCTTACACTTAAATCAGACCCTGATGACAAAAGCCTCAATCTGTTTGCAGAAATACTTTTAAAAATGCTTTTTAATAAATCAATTCTCTTTCAAACAATGTTTCACCTAGATTTTAAGCAATAGTTCAGCTGGAATTACGATCTTTTATCATTCTCGAAACGTGATGTTAAATTCAACTTATGGCGAAACATAAAAGTCATAATTTAAAGTAATGTCTTTTTTTCTTAATGGAAGTTGTTCGGAGCTAAACACTGCCACAAAATGCGTAGTATTTTTCTTTGCTTTCTTCATAATAATGATTCTGCCATAAAATTTTGAGTGTCCGGTACAGTTCTTTGGATCCATTTCCTTAAAATTTGTTGTAAAATACACCATAATGTTGAAAAACATTTTACACATTACTATTCTTTGTTTTATGTCTTGATGTTGCTCCTGGACGAGCTGTGAACTGACGAACCGTCTTGAAACATAAAAGAAGCCATTACGTTTTTATATTTCTGCTACTTACGTGCAGACAAAGACAAATATTTGAGTAATAGCGAAAAAAATATTTTGATGTTAGTCTCTAAAGGTTTACATAAAGATAAGGAAAAAATTAAAAATTAATAATTACTGTTTTTTTTTAAGGGACCGTGCATCGAATTATATGATTCTTTTTAAAACAATGTCGAAGCTTTTTCTTTTTCAAAATAAGTTTTTAAACACAAAAATTATTTCGAATAATTTGAATAAACTTTCAAGTTTGATAACTTACGAAGAATTTGAAGCAATTTCGTGGAGTTAATTGGTCATATATTTGATCTGCTGACTTGAATAAAAATCTATATTTTATTCCAATGATAACCCAAATTTTTTAAATTAAAGCAAAATTGACAACTTCTTCTATTATTTTTAAAAAATAAATAAATAAATATATAAATTAGTAAATCCTGCATACTGTTATTTTGAAATAGTGTATTGATTTCAAAAATGAGATAAAGGCTAATAAGAAATGTGATTGCAATATATTTGAGCTAATCGAAGATTTATGCATAGATTAAGAGCCAGTTTTTATAAGAGTCAGGCAGGTCAGATACGTGCCATTTTTGATTTCGCTAAAAATTTTACAGTGGTTTCTTCGAATGATTTTAGAAGACACATATTTTTCCTTTTCTTCCAAAAAATTTTTGGAACCCAGAAAAATTCCCAAAATTGATCCCGACTTAGGATTTTTCTCAAATCGACATTTTTAAATATTTAATTGTCTCTGCGCATTGAACATCATCAAAAGTAATCTTTGTGATTACAACATGATATTTAGTGCCTCAAATGAAATATATCGTACATTTTATGGCTGACCTTCAGTGGACGGGCAGGGGTGGTTAAACTGTGCCGAAGAAAGTGAAAATTTGTCATGTTTGAAGCTTCCTGGTTCCATGCACCAGGAACGTTCAACCATAGTTTTTGCGAGCAATTTGTGTAATTAAGTGTATAAATTATTAAATAGGCTCATTAAATGCATGGTTAATGCTCACTGCTGCGAAAACATACATAGCAGTTTTCTCATAAAAATTAATAAAAAGTATATTTTTTAGAGTCCTGTATCTCAGTGAACTGAGGGCCAGTATGAGAACTTGTTGCCTGCATTTCAAACTAGATTGTATGTCTTTTCACAAACAAGAAACAGAACTACGCGCAATGGTTCAGAAAGCTCATAAAATGCACTTCAAGATGAGAAAATTGCATACGAGTTAACGACGCATCCAGTTAGTTGTACTCCAGTTATATGCTTTGTCTTGCATTTTTTTACTGTCCCACTAGTCAGTTGGGCAACCATACCCTTGTTTTATAACGTCATAATATTGTTTTTATCAGAAGTAATGAAATATGACTAAGTAATTGTTTGCTATCATGGTAGTTTATTGCAGAGAAAATAATATTTGTCACTATAATGTACAGCCTAAAATGAAAGAAAATAAGTCATTATCAAAAGCTACCTCAAATTAAATATTAAAAAATATACCTAAAACACCTTCAAAAGAGTTACAAATAACTTATGTTTTAACCGCAGTAATAACCGTTTTTTACACTGGGCTTCCAGTTACAGTATTATAAAGTATGCGAGTAAGCATAATCAGTCTATTTGCAAGTCTATAACTCTTTTATGATAAGTTTTTGATCATTCTAGTTTTTTTTAAATAGTATTTGGAATATTTTATATAATACACTACATGAACACAGCAATTGTAATGGCAAAATAATATTTTAAAGGAAAACCTGTGAGAAATAAATACATTTTTTAAAAAAGAAGAATTGAGGAACACTGTATTTTTTATGAAAAAGGTAATTGTGGCGAGCATAAACCACCAAGAATGTGTGAATTATATCAACTTATAGTAGTCTTTAGTTATGTGTGAATATGGAATTGGAAAATAATAGGACACTTGTACAGCATAAAATATAATGTAAAAAATGCTAATTTGCATGAACTTTCTGTATTCTACATCTATTAGCCCCACTCAAATGAAATCTCAATAATCATCATAATGCCAACCCTAAGGGAAAGTTTAAACCCGGAGATGTTGATTGAATTAAAAACTAAATAGTTCATTTTACTGTTTTGAAATACGAATTGTGTTCTTGAAAAGAATTTGCTCATAGTTCTGTCACTTGTTTGTGAAAATACACATACTCTAGTTTGAAATGCAGATATCCAGTTCTACACTGACACTTTTTAACATTTTTTGATACAAAAACTGTTTTTTTTTTTTGGCAGCGCAGAGGATGAGCCATGCAAGTAATGAGGGCATTGATTAATTTATATATATTATTACACAAATTACGTACAAAAATCATCAATTCAGTCTCAATGGAGGGAACCAGGCCTAAAACATGGCACTTTTTTATTTTTTCGACAAAGTTTGGCGACTTCTGAAAGGCTGTACTGAAGATCAGTCACAAAATTTACGATACATTTCAATTTCGGTACTAAATGTCATATTGTCAACACAAGATTTGTTTTGGCTGATGCTCAATGCACAGAAATAATCAAATTTAAAAAAACTCCGATTCGGAAAAACCTCTAGTCGGGCTCTACTTTACGAATTTTTACAGATCCCCAAAAAAATTTTCTTGGAGGAAAAGAAAAAACACGTGTCTTCTAAAATCTTTAAGAGCACCATAAAAATTTGAGCAAAATCAAAAATGGTGTATAACCGAACACCCCATTTCTGCCCAGTTCTTAGAAAAACTGGCTCTTGAGTCTTGATCCATTTCTTTAGATTCGTTTGGATGAGTAAAAGTAACTTAATAGAAACATAAATGTTCATTTAGAACTGCACAAAATCGTTCCATCTTGTAAAAGGATTTGTATTCATACATGCGCGCGCGCACACACACACAAACACACACACACATTAACCTATTTTATTGATTTGTCTACTAGAAACGCCATAGTTCTTTTAATGAACATCCTGTACTTAACCGTACTTTTACCTGTAAGACAACGAGAATATTGTCGACATTCAGTCGAAAATCCCCAACTTCCCAATTTCAGTTCTGAGATATTGTTGGTTCAAACTCGTTCTGAAAAATAAACTGCATTTACAAACCCCAAACTCGAGTAATTTATTTGTGAACTTTTAAATTGGGTACCTAGTTTACATCTTGAAAAACCCAATTTTACAACCTAATTAATTGCAGTTAATCTTAAAATAAGTTTGTGGATCTTAATGCCTTGTCGCCAAGTTGGTGACCAAAAGACTGGCGATCTATCGCCAAGTGTCAGCCAAATTATAACACCACTTGAGTTTACATCGAAATTAACAATGATTCCCCCAAAAAAAGGGGCAAAATACCCCTTTAGAAATTTCTGAATGCCACCTAGACCCCACTAGGAGTCTACGTACCAAATTTCAACTTTCTAGCACATACCGTTCTTGAGTTATGCGACATACATACATACAGACGTCACGAGAAAACTCGTTGTAATTAACTCGGGAATCGTCAAAATAGATACTTCGCGTGTCTATACGTTCTTAGGCACTTATCCACGTGTGCTCGAGACGAAAAAAAAAAAGCTCATTCGGGTGTGAGCAAAATGGAAATTAAGGTCGATTTTTGAGTGAAATGTTTTCGCGAATACAATACTTCCTTTTTTTGTAAAAGGAAGTAAATAGTTGCAATTTTTGAGGAATCGATGCTCAGAATAATAACATTGAAAACCTATTCAAAAAAGGAATTCGCAACCACTGTTGAATTTATGTCTTTCTGATTCATTTGTACGTTATTTCATATCATGTAAAACACTAAAACCAGCCATAACTGTGAAGATTGTCTGAAGAACTTCATCTGTTCGGGAAAACTTTCCACGAGTTATTAAATTATACGCAGAATAGAAATTGCGAATTTCATGTGCTGTAATTTAATGAATTATTCATGACTTCATTTTCCGCTCCCAATTAACTAACGCAAAGACGGTAGACGTCAACCTTTCCCCCTTTCTTTGCTTATGAATAATCGTATTTTCTCCAGTAATTTTGTATACATTTCTGCTCATATATTTCGCAGTTTTAAGAGAAATAATCTTTAAGAGTCAAAGGGAGAAATTTTCTTTAAGCTAAAGGAACTTGAAGAAGGTGTTAGAATATTTAAAAAAATGATAGTTTTGATTGGTAGGGAATTCCAATCGAACCATTCGAACGTAACTCCACACAGCTTTAATACTTCTTTACTAATAATAAAGCTGAAAGTCTCTCTGTCTGTCAGGATTTCTCTCTGTCAGGATCTCTGTCTGTCAGGATTTCTGTCTGTCAGGATTTCTCTCTGTCAGGATCTCTGTCTGTCAGGATATCTGTAGCGCGCATAGCGCCTAGACCGTTCTGCCGATTTTCATGAAATTCGGCACAAAGTTAGTTTGTAGTATGGGAGTGTGCACCTAGAAGCGATTTTTCGGAAATTTGATGTGGTTCTTTTTTTATTCCAATTTTTTAAGAACAAAATTATCATAAGATGGACGAGTAAATTTCGAAATTAACATAACGTGGAACCGTAACATGGGCACAAGCTTGTTGGCGAGAAAATTCACCATACATTATTTGTAAATATACAGGCGATCCAAAAGACCTCTTAATTTTCTATTACGGGCAAAGCCGTGCGGTTACTACTAGTGAAATATAACCATGACCCGTTAGTTTTTAAGCATGAGAAACAATAGGCATCCGAAATATTTTACACAAAGTATTTGGAATCTTCTTTAAGGAGGAGCGGGCGGGGTGGGTGGGTGGGTGGTGGGGTCGGTAGGGTTTTGCAGTTTCAAAAAATTGAATTTTTCTCTTTAGTTTCGTCTTGTAGTTAAACATTTCAAAAATGTATTCCCAAAATTTCAAATCGTTTCGAGCAACATTCTCAAAATTATCAAGCATTCAGTTTCCGCTCCTTAAAACTGTAGCTCCGACAACTGCTGAAGAACGCAGCAGTTCTGACAGCTGCCAATGCTCAGAATGTCAGTGCTGCTATCTTAGGGTTAGTTAAATATGATATAAATTAATAATAGAAAAAGAATAGACTGAGGAGATCGAAGTTGCTACAGGGACTGTACTCTATGGAGCTAGAATTGATGCTTTTTAGCTTCTAAAACTTTAAACGTCTTTTTCTTAAAAACCACTTTTTTAAATAACAGGAAATATACAACATCGTTTAGCACAAATAAGCAGATCACAGTTGTTGGAAATTTCCTGTTATTTTTAGGCACAAAGATATTTATTTATCACTTTTTCAAAGTCGGTGTTCACTCCCATTTTAAAACCAATTGACCGATTCATTTCAAATTTAGTAAACACATTCTGCATATAAAAAAAAACCCCTGCATTGAGCATTAGATTTTTTTTGTTTTATTTTAACGGGTTTTTTACTAACAAAATATAGTAATATTTAGTAAAAAATAGTACTTTTAACTTCAAATGACCGTCAAAAATTTTATAGTCGAACAAAAGAAGATCTGAAAACGTAGTGGGGAGTATTAATTAATGCTTTAACTCAGTTGAAACAGAAATTTAATTTTAGATAAATGTCATCTGAGATACAGTGAACACCGCAAATAATCTTCCTCCAAAGGTGTTCTGGGAAAAGCTCTGTCACTGCGGATATTTTTTGATAAAATTTACAGAATATTCTTCAAACCTTACATAATTATGCTCAAAAGATTTAAATAAAATTATTAAAACCGGGTTCTTAAAAAAAAATTCGTTAAAATGTGCATTTTTTGACGCTGAAAATCCTCCCCCGCCCTAAAACAAATTTAGAAGATAAAAGCTTAAAAGTTTCTGTGAGCAAAACTAAATTACCCAACTGGACTATTCTGCGCACCTCATCTGCCCGTAAAGAAAACATAGAAAACTAAAATAAAATTATTAACTAATAAGTGTCAGACTTTTAAGTTTTACTATTTTTCATATACTCAAAACGTACTATAGGATAATGCAATTTATTTCGCTAATTCGTATTGAATCCATTTTTTGCTTCATGTGAAGAAGCGCATTTTGTTTTGAGATAAAAGTTCTTGTAGAAGGCGGACTTCAAGGAAATACAAATCCAATAGTTTGAGACTATGACTTATAAAGATGGTAGAGATAACAGGGTACATATGGCTAAGTATTTGTAGGTTTTCGTAGACACGTCGCTGGAAGTGATTGTCCAAGACCAATAAAATACGATATGCTTTTTGTGATTGAAGTTTTTTCTGCCGAAGCGCTGAAGCCAATTTCAAAAAAATCCTTAGTCATTTTTCCAGTCTAAGAACAGCTATAAACTGCTCCTATCGAACCTACACGTTGCAACTGAGCAACCATTTTCAGACAAGGAATTATACGCTGTGCATTAGATAGTAATTAAATTACGAAATCATAACGTTAAAATATTAGTGGTAGTAATATTTAAATGTCTTGCCAAGTTGTTGCTAAGTAGAATTTACGCCACAAGGTTTGCTCGAAATTATCCATAAAGCCAGACTTTTTTATAGGTTTTCATGCGGCTAAATACGTGTTTGATTCAAGTACCTTTGCTTAATCATTCACTCAACGTCAATAATTAACTACAACAAAAGAAATAAATGGTAAAACTATTGTATTGCGATTTTGTTTTTACAAGATGATTTTCATTACAAACGATAGACGAAAATAAAATTACACCCAGACAAAACAACATGCATAATGATGTTCTTTTCTTCACGATAAGTTTGCAAGTTCCCCTGAAAGTAGCAGTATCTTTCATACGACTATTCTCCCCTAAACTAAGACAGTCATGTGAAATGCCCTTTTAGTAAACACTTCATTGAGGCAAAAAGTACAGGGTGTCCGAGAAAGATCCGTGCAAATTCAAAAATTTATTGAAAAAGAAACCATAGGATTACAGCGAAACTAATTAGTACATTAGATAGAATAACTCAAAAAGTTTTTTTCTGCAGTATGTTTCTGACCATATATGACGCTACATGTTATGCAAAGGAATATTAAAGCATTTTAGTTATTTCAATGGCGGATCGCGTGAAGAAAGCTCAATGTGTTGCGTGGTTTATCGAAACAAAATTCCTACGCAAACACAACGGAACTAAACATCCAAACAGCTGTAGCTACTGTTGATGTTATCATGCTGAAACGGTCGTGGATGGAATTGGATTATCGTCTTGACATTGTTCGTGCTGCGAAAGGGTCTCATGTAGAAATTTCCCCAAGTAATAACTTAAGTTATAGGAAAAAAAAAAACTGTTTGAGTTATTCTATCTAATGTACGAATTAGTTTCGCTGCAACCCTATTGTTTCTTTTTGAATAAATTTTGGAAGTTGCACGGATCTTTCTCGGACACCCTGTATATTAAATACTTTGTTTTGTCGATGAAATTTACTTTTATCAACGAAATGTTCGTCTTTCTGCATCTTGATAATCCACTGACTGGTGGAGGTTTAATCAACTCTCAAAGGCGTAAGAGGCCAACTACAAACCACTGTGAACTCAGTTAACTACAAACTACCGACTTCTAAATATAAAACAAAATTTGCTTTAAATAAACAATGCATTTTTACCGAATGCTTTTTATTCGAGATTTTATAAAACTTCAGTTACATACAATCATTTCTAATGATTTTAAACATTGTTATCCTGTGTTTTATAACTTTAAAGATCTAAATTAAATCAATGCCTGTTGCATATATATAAACTCATTAAACCTTGCAAATTGTTTAAAATAAGTGAACAATGAATATTTTAGTCAATATTTTAAGGAGAATCGGTACCCTGTTTACGCGTAATATTTAATCGCTGAGCTTTATGTTCCTTTTTCTCAGAAAGTTTTAATGATATAAACTTATAATTTTTTCATAGTTTCAAAGAAATATCTAAGAGTCTACTGAAGTGACATTTTATAGCAATTCATTTTTTCTTCATAATATATTAAATTAAAAAATAGATACTTTTTGATTGGAAAAAAATATCGTTTTTGAGCATAAAAACAGCTGTTTAGGAAAAAGTGAGTCCTGAAGCAAAAATTTCCTTTTAGTATAATTATGAACCTATAAATAAAATGCGGTAAAAAATTCAACGTAATTCAATGTAAAGTAGTTTTCGAGAAAATGAACATGAGTTTTTAAAATTGACGTTTTCAGAACATCGCGTTTGAAAGTAAAATTTTATGCACATTTAAATAGCGAGTGATCCAAAAGTCAGGACAAACTTTACATTAATGCCCTGTACATTAATGCCCAATTAATATTTAATTTTCATTCAGTACATTTTCCTGTACATTAATGCCCAATTAATATTTAAATTGAGTTACTTGTAATCCATCTACATAGAACTATGAATTTGGTGCCGCTTCAAAGCTCTTGATTTGAATATTTTAAATCTATAAAAATAAAATAAATATATACATATTTAAGGTTTTCTGGTACCAGTACCCTTTACAAAAGCAGATCAGAGAAATAGTGTTATTTGTTTCAAAATTTGTGACAAAGCTATTTATCACTGGAATATGTTTAGCGCTTAAAGTATTTTAGGACTTGAACCCTAACACTGCAAAATACATTTGCTTAAATTATTATGCATTTTCCTATTCTCGCGAACTGCTATCACTGTGAAGCACACGAATTTGCATATCGTCGCTAAACAATTCCGTTTCTAACGTTTCTAATTGCATACTTGCAAACGTATTTGTATTGCAATCACTGCGTCATAAAACATGTTTGATCTTCGAGTCAGGCTTGAATCTCTGGTGTATTTCAAAGAAAATTGTTGCGAAATTCGAGACTCAAAGATATAAATTTAAATAAATTTTCCTCTTGAAATATACTTCCATAGCGGAAGTAAAGGAAATGGTGCACACTTAAGTTAAGCAAAATTTCTTCCATGAAGGTATGAGCAAAGATAAATCGATGTGGCTGAGAGGGTGATCATGCCTCCGGTCGTCGTCTAGAAATGGGGGTTATTTGAGCTTTATTTCAACTCTAGATCAAAAATAATAATAAAAAGCTTATTATTATTATTTTTTTGCTTCTCTTTGCATCAGCTTTTCTTTGTGCTTACATTTGTCAAAAAATTTTCACATTTGTATTTTCTCTTTATTTTTAAACTTGTAGCACCCGCACGGCTTTGCCCGTAGTAAAAAATTAAAAGGTCTTTTGGTTCGCCTGTATATTTACAAATAATGTATGATGAATTTCTCGCCAGTTGGCTTGTCCATGTTACGGTTCCACGTTGTGATAACTTGGTAATTTACTCTTCCATCTTATGATAATTTTGCTTGGGAAAATGTTTTAAAAATTGGAATGAAAAAAGAACAAAATCTAATTTTCAAAAAATCGTTTCAAGGTGCACACTTCCATGCTGCAAACTAATTTTGTGCCAAATTTCATGAAAATCGGCGGAACGGTCTAGGCGCTTTGCGCGTCACAGAGATCCGGACAGATATCCGGACAAAAATACAGACAGAGATACTTTCAGCTTTATTTTTAGTAAAGAAAAGATAAATAATTATATTTGTAAGGGGTTATTTGTGATTAAAAATACTAGTTTCGGATTATGTTTGACTCTGAGTTACATTAACAATGTCTTGCACTACATCTGACAGTCTGGTAGGAATCGTTCACTAAAACGGAATGAAAATATTAATGTTAAATCGCACAAATTTAAAGAACAAAAGGCAATCCTCTTCTTCAATGCAAAAGAGATGAGCTTATGGATGAAAATACAAAAAGCACCCGACCTTGTAATCTCGAAACACGTATCTTCTGTTCTTTTCAGATTTGTGTAAAATAACGTTGCAGTACTTTTTTTAACTCTTCTGGCTAGAGGCATTTCTTTATTCTGAGGGGAGGGAGGGAGGGAGAAAGGGAGGGGGAGAGAGAAAGAGAGAGAGATCTTTGGTTCATCATTCTTTAAAAAAAAAAACTTTTCCCCTTGAGAAGCTAAGAAATAGTCCTTTCGAGAAAAAGAGAGAAATCTTCGGTTTATCTTTCTTTTAAAAAAAACTTTCCCCCTTGAGAAACTAGGAAATAGAGTCCTTTCAAAGAGAGAGAGAGAGAGAGATCTTCGGTTCATCTTTCTTTAAAAAATAACTCCCCCCTCTTGGGAAACTAGGAAATAGAGTCGTTTCGAGAATGAGAGAGAGATCTTCGGTTCATCATTCTTTGAAAAAAAAAAAAAAAAAGAAAAAACTCCCCCCCCCCTTAAGAAACTAAGATATAGAGTCCTTTCGAGAGAGAAAGAGAGATAGATCTTCGGTTTATCTTTCTTTTAAAAAAAAAACTCTCCCCCCTTGAGAAACTAGGAAATAGTCCTTTCGAGAGAGAGAGAGAGAGAGAGAAAGGAGAGAGATATTCGGTTCTTCGGTTCCTCATTCTTTAAAAAAAAAAAAAAAACTTTCCCTCCTTAAGAAACTAAGAAATAGAGTCCTTTCGAGAGAGAGAGGGAGAGAGATCTTCGGTTCATCTTTCTTAAAAAAAAAAGAACTTTCCCCCTTGAAAAACTAGGATATAGTCTTTTCGAGAGAGAAAGAGAGAGAGAGATCTTTGGTTCATCTTTCTTTTTTTAAAAAAAAAGAAACTTTCCTCTTTGAGAAAATAGGAAATAAGAGTTTCTTTTCGAGAGAGAGATCTTCGATAATCTTTCTTTAAAAAAAAAAAAAAAAAAAAAAAAAACTTCCCATTCTTGAGAAACTGGGAAATAGTCCTTTCGAGAGAGAGAGAGAGAGAGAAATCTTCGGTTCATCATTCTTAAAAATGAAAAAAAAAATAAAAAAAAAAAAACTTCCGCTTGAGAAACTAGAAAATCCTAGAGTCCTTTCGAAAAATAAGACTTCTTAAAACTTATCAACACATTAAGTACCCCCTCCCTCTGTATCGCTTCTTAATTTTATTTACTCAATAATTTTTGCCCAAGTTAAAAGGAAACGTAAATATTAAAAACCCAATTTCTTTCTGCTTATTAATCGAAGCGAAAGCTGTAAAAACTGCAATAATCATTATTAAAAAAAAAAGTTTCCTATAAAATGCCAGAAGCATCATAAAATTGAGGATGGTTGAAAGGTTTGGACCTGACCTTTTGCTAATGGACCGAAATGGAGTATTCCGAAGAAACTAACATCCTGCCTTGTCTTTATGTTTTTCTCACAATAATATTTCTTTCTGATAGCTTAAGGGTTATTTCTTCTGCTTAATGGGATATTTACTTTTAGTTATTTCTTAATTCAATACATTAGAGGTTTTTTTCGAGATTTATAGAACAATACTTATTGTTTGGAGACTTTTGTGGGAATTCAATGCACTATAAAAGTTTGATAACGGAGTTTTAATTGAAAAAAACGTTAATGCATTTCTGATAAATAAAGGAAACGAAAAGTGAGGAAATTATGAATAATGTACATAAATAAAAATATATTGATCTGCAGTTCATATGAAGCTTTTAAAAGTAGCCTGAGATATATTAAGCGACGAAAAATCAAGAAGTTATTCATAAAAAAATCTCAAATAAAAAATATTAATCAACAATTGCATATAAAATTTTTGAAAGTACAGTCGCACATGTGAATGAAATATCTGTTATTGAATCATTGATAGGCAATTAAATTAATTATTTTAGCATCAAAATTTAAAAGGAAAGCTAAAGATGTTTTGGAAAACTATGAGTACATTTTTGTCAATGTTGCAATTTTTGAGCAATATTTACCAATCCCGTTTTGCAACAGTGTAAAACTTCTAAATAGGGATTTGCTCAACTTGTTTTTACGGGTGTGATAGTTTTACGTCTATATTTCTACTCCCCTTCCTCAGTTTTCAAGTTTGGCTTCCAATTTTCATGTATCCTTATATTTATAATAGCTAATGATCGAGTAACACTCCTGACGTCATCAACAATGAAACTCGCGCCGCGGCATGATAATTTAATAATATGTTTTATTAACGTTTAACATTCTGGGAAAGGCTTTATTGTGACAAGGCTGAATTCGATCCGGTAACTTAACTATTTCACTGGTAGGACTGTGTCATTTCAGGGGAATGAAGAAACAAAAAAGTGGTCAACAATGAACGCTATCTACTGGAGTTAAGGGTTCATCCACTGGAGTTAGGTTTGAAATTTCAAATATCGAAATATCACCAAACAGGCAATGGCTTCGTTCAAATGTAGAAGCAATTTTCACCCGTCATATCTTGACGGGCGATTTTCCAGTTTAAATATAAGAAATTATTACGTATCATGATACTAAGTGTCTCAACTTTCTGAAAAACATTTTCATACACAAAAATGATGATTTGTACGTGCACCGTGGTCACATCTGCACTACGTACAAACATGGGCATTCCTATGGGAGGTCACGGGAAGTCACTGTGACCTCCCTATACTTTTCCTTATTCGGCAAAATTTGATAGTGATTTGGCAAGTTTGGAGAAAATATTGTAACATTGATATTCGTTTATCTTTTATAAATACATAAACCTATTTCTTAATGTTGTCTAATGTTTGTCCTCATTTGATGTTATGTACGTATGATATGTGTGCAAGTTCATATTTTATCATTCGGTAAATTTGAATTTTATTTGGCAAATTAAGAATTTTCCCACTTCCCACAAATTTTAGTTCGAGGCATCACTGCGTATAAGAAGATAATCAGTGCAAGCAGTCACTTGAAGCAAGTAGCTATTATCTCCCCGATTTTGCCGGATTTATTACTTCCTTTTACAAAAAAGGAAGTATTGTATTCGCGAAAAAAATTTCACTCAAAAATCGGCCTTAATTTCTATTTTGCTCACCCCCAAATGAATGTTGGGGGTTTTTTTTTCGACTCGGCCATACGTGGATATATGCCTAGGAACGTACAGACACCCGAAATATCCATTTTGACTATCCCCGAGTTAATTACAACGAGTTTTTTCGTGACGTCTGTATGTACGTATGTATGTGCGTATGTGTGCATCTGCGTATGTATCTCGCATAACTCAAAAACAGTAAGTCCTAGAAAGTTTAAATTTGGTACGTAGACTCCTAGTGGGGTCTAGTTGTGCACCTCCCCTTTTGGTTGCATTCGGGTGTTTCTAAAGGGGTCTTTTGTCCCTTTTTGGGGGGAAATTATTGTTAATTTCTATGTAAACTCAAGTGGTGTTATAATTTGGCGGACACTTGGCGATATATCGTTTGGTCGCCAAGTTTTGTCGCCAACTTGGTGACAAATTTGGCAATTTTTTTTAAAAATCTGGTTTCGATTTGGCTACTATTGGTGAAATTTAGAGAAAAAACTATTGAATGACATTAAAATTGCCAATAATGGGAAAATGACATTAAATTGGAGTAAAAGGAAGTCATGTGATGCACACATCTGCTCGTTATTCAAGTCTTTGACTGTAAGTCATTTTTCTAAATCTAATAGAAATATTTTATTTTAATACATTCATTCCCCGAAATTGACCTGGTAAAGAAGCAGATATGGTAGCAGTTTATGACCTGTAGTTACTTTTATCACATGTTGTTAGATGTTCTGAAAATATTCCTCATAGGTATAATAATGCCGTAGCTAGGTAAAGTTCAGTAACTGCAAATGTTTCATTTTTCAGTTTTGTTTTCATTTCCGTTTTTATGGTACAAGTTTTCTTATTTAGATACCGCTGAAAAAAAAGCGTGAAAAAAAGTCTTTTTCCAACTTTTCCCTACAGTTAGTATTGAATCCAAAACGCCTGCTTCAAATATCTCAAAAACTAAAATCTGCAGATACTGCCGTTCACCTGCTCACGGCAAAATACAATGCGTCAAAATTCGTAAGGCAACACCATTTATAAGATTTAAAAAAGGAAACTGCGATTTCAGAGATGATATATTTGTTCGTCTCTTAATTGATCAAAACTTAGAGAGTGATGCAATATTTATGTTGATTTAGCCTATATGAATCATCTATCAATTATTGATTAGCATTGAACCATTTTTCTAGTTTTGTAGATCTTTAATCAGCAATGTGGAGTTGGCTAAAGTTTATCATAAAAAAATTATTTGTTTTATAAATGATTTTCTGGATGATTTGATTAAACACAAAGTGCCTGACAATTTTTCAATTACGTACGATTTAATTTTCACTTCTCTCCAAACAATCTACTGAACAGAAATGCTGATTTCAACAAGGGAAGTTTTGTTCTTTCCTAAGACGTTAACTGCTCCATTTATCAATTAATTAATAGTTTGTTATAAATCAAAGCTGCTGAATTTAATGCATAACAAATGAGACGTACTTAGCTCTGCGTCGTAAATTCTTAAGGTTTGTTATGGATTGAATTCTGATATTGATCCTGAAAGAAAAGATGATGTAGGGTGTGCCTGTTGGACAGACTTAACCCTGCACAAATTATGAACATCGGTGCGTAAAGATTTCCGAAGGAATTCTCTGGAGTTTTATTGCAAAAATGAAGTTACTTGGTCTCTGAATAGTTGTAGCAGCGTAAAAATTTATTGAGAAAAAAAAAGTTTAAAGTTGTATTATTTCAAAAAAAAAATAGAATTATTCAATTTCAAAGTTTTTTATTTATTGTCTGCAAAAGTTTGCTTCATTTAAGCTTTTTATTTTTTATAAATATGTATTGGCTGGCAAGAAACAGTTATGCGTGATTGTTTTCATAGAACGCTCATAAGAAAAACAAATGAAGTTTAAGAAGTTTGATATGGAAAGTGTTATGTTCATATTTTTAAAATTAGAGAATGAATAAGACTCTTAACTCTTGTTACTGTGCGTGTACTCATTGAAAGAATTCCTTTCATGTTTTGTTTCCCCATGGATCAAATCAAAGGTAAAGAAGCACAGTAAACGCTTTCTAATCTAGTCACTTTAGAATTCAACTTCACTTAAAACTGGCATTGATTTTTGATTTCTTATGAACGGCTGAATTTTTAACATGTACTAAGTTTATTCTTACATTTCTGACAAGGCAAAGTAATTAAAATACATATCTACTTTTTCCAGTTATTGTTTTTTATATTGAAAAATGATTGTTCATTTGAAGATAATGAACGATCCAGCAGCAATAATTCATTGGATCCTAATGCATAACCATAAAAACAATAAGAAATCATACATGTAACATCATTCATTGCGTTTATTTTTCATTTTCAACCACGGTCTTAACTCTCTGAGAAACTGAAAAATCAAAAAAAGGTAAAACTTCAATAGCCTATACTTTTTAAAGAATTATAAACTGCTGAAGTCATCAAAGTTTTAAATTAATTAGGCTTAAATAGTTTATAATTCATAAGAAATATAATTCGGGCCAACATTTATGTTTTTAGGCAAAAAATAATTCAAAGATTTTCTTTAATTATTTTTCTTCTTGAGTACGAGCAATGAATTTTTTTCTACATGAAAACATTTTTTAATATCTTTCAACCTATATTCTACTTTTTTAATATCTTTTTTTTTTCTAAACTTTCAATTTTTTAAGTTAAAGAAATACGATATTCGTTTTATTCTTTAAAATGTAATTAACTTAATGTGTTTTTCTAATTTATTGTGTCTACTACTTTTCTCCTAATTCAGCACTTCTTTGCGTTGTTGAGGCAATGTTTTTCTCATTGTATTTCTTGATAATGAATGTTATCATTTTGCTATCAATGCTTTTTTAAGCTACACGCATCATTTACTTTCAACTAATTAGTCTAACTCATTAAATGAACGAGCTGATGTGTGCATCACATGACTTCCTTTTACACCAATTTAATGCTATTTCCCTATTATTGCAATTTTAATGGGATTCTCTCTCTAACTCTTTAAATATCACTAGCAATGGCCACATTGAAAGCAGATTTAAAAAAAAAAAAAAATCGCCAAATTTTTCGCCAAGTTGGCGACAAAACTTGGCAACCAAAAGACTGGCGATATATCGCCAAGTGACCGCCAAATTATAACACCACTTGAGTTTGCATCGAAATTAACAATGATTTCCCCCCAAAAAGGTGCAAAAGACCCCTTTAGAAACACCCGAATGCAACCAAAATAGGAGGTGCACAACTAGACCCCACTACGAGTCTATGTACCAAATTTCAACTTTCTAGGACATACCATTTTTGAGTTATGCGAGATACATACGCACATACGCACATACGCACATACGCACATACACACATACGCACATACATACAGACGTCACGAGAAAAGTCGTTGTAATTACCTCGGTGATGGTCAAAATGGATATTTCGCGTGTCTATACATTCTTAGGCACTTTTCCGCATGTGGTCGAATCGAAAAAAAAAACTCAACATTCATTTGGGGGTGAGCAAAATGGAAATTAAGGGCGATTTTTGAGTGAAAATTTTTTCGCGAATACAATACTTCCTTTTTTGTAAAAGGAAGTAAAAAACAATCTAATTAAGAGATTTTGTGTTGCAATTTATGTTTGTTTTGTATGTTTTTGCATTAAAAGAGAGTAGAATACTGACCGGTATTTTGGTAGTTAGGAATAGGTCATCGGCACCCTGGATTTGAGAAATCAATGTAATTAAATGTGAGTGGGTGTGGTTTCAGTTGTGTTTGGCTATAATGTAAATTAAGTACGCATCATTTGCCCCTTGGATAAATTTGAAATGGAGGGCCTGGATTTATACCATTAATTTTTAGAAACATTTGTTAAATTGCATTGTTTGCGAATGTTAGAAAAATAATGATCTTTAAAATGTCTAATATGAAAAAATATTTTTATTTGAGTTTTCTCAAAATAGTACTGATCTCTGTTCACATAAGTAGAGTGCATTGGTTTTATGTCGTTCAATAATTCTTACCGGGATGTTTAAGTAAAATTATCCTACTAAGTCTGTATTAATATTTTTAAATTAAGCTCACAAGTGGTCGAAGCATAGTGTTTATAGTAGGATAAATCTTGATTTTCTAAGCAAAAAAAACTGTTTTATAGCGATAAAAGAAATTCCTTTGCTGTCTAATTAACGATTGGTAAGAACACTTCTTTTTTGAAAATAAGATTCTTCTGACGAACTTATATTTTGTAGTTCTTCATTGCTTTAATGACATTTATTCGTTTAGGTAATATTTCAGCTTGGAACTATTTTTTATCAACGTGTACGAAGTGCGGTAGGTAATGTATGTATTTGCGAGAAAAACATTTCCTTCAAATATCAGCCGAAAAATAAATTTTACTAAGCCTCAAATGAACGTTGAGCAGCTGTTTCGGCGCATCCGCACGTGCAGATAAACCAACGAACATCAAAAGTGGGAAAACGAAATATTCGTTGAGACCGTTCCCGAACGAGTTTTAACTTGACGTCTGTATGTGCGTATGCACGTATGTATTTTGCATATAAATAAGTATGGTATGACGTAGATCAGTGGTTCCCAACCTTTTATAGCCCATCGCCCTGTTAATTTCAATGTAGACTTAAATAATTGAGATGTCAGGCAAAATGTTTTATTGAATGTCATTGATATTTGAGGCAGTAAGAAACAAGGGATGTAAGTGGACGTATCAAGGTAAGCGCCATCCTTCAGGGCCCGAATGATTGCAAGATCTTCTCGATTTGGTTTGCCCTGAACGACGTACGTGTTTATTTAATTAGAAAACAAAACATAAGTACATGACAAAAACATATAGTGACACATGATCCTGGTTACAAATAAAATTCTTGACTACATATAAACTGAATTCAATAGCCAAACAGTACCAGTTCTATGATAAGGCGGGAAAAAGAAGTTGCTTATTTTGGAAAAGAAAGTTAATAAGCGAAAGAGCTTTCCTGTAGGCCTCTTTATCGATGAAGATGAAACGCTTCCATTGCGCTCTTAAATTACTTGAAATCACAACATGGAAATTTGAGGTAAATCTGCAGTGGAAGAAGAAGTGCTCAAAGTCTCCAAGTTCCCCACAAATGCAGTAGGGATATTTAAGGAGGTTTCTTTTGTGGAGGTAAGAATGGGTAAGCCCATGGTTAGTGGTGAATTGGTTTGAGTAAAGCGCGTTTAAAATTCCGGTCCTAGGTAGGCTTTCATTGAAACATTTTTCTAAATCATGCTGTATGGCAGGACTCACCCGGGCTACTAGTACTATCTCTTGCCTTAAAACAGAGGAGAGGTTGACTTTTCATTTATACTGGCTATCTCCAAATTTTTAAATTTTCGCACTTACCTCTCTTTGCTTCTTACTGCCTCATTTGTCCTCATCCGTCGCTCTGTCCCTCCAATGAAAAAGGGTTCATGTAAACTTAAATCTTGGCGAACCAAGCCGATACGACGGAGGGAGAACATGCTGAAAGTTGTAGACCACTTTGCTGTTACGAAAACGTTGCCCAGGGCACACCACGAGGTGTTAGGTTTACCGTGCTCAGAGCTGTGTCCAAGGGGAGGGTTTTAGGGGTTAAACCCCTCCCATTGGGGAAACAAATATATGTCAAATGAAGAAAGTGATTGACTTAAATTAACTTTAATGTGAAAGTCTGCGTTTAGCGCTTTTTTCCCCCCTTTCTCTCTGAAGTTTTTCTGTAATTTAACTCAGTAATTCTGTATTTTTTTTTTCTCTTATTCAACTCAGTTGGACCTAAACCCTAAACGCTTACATTTCTTTCTTCTTTTTTAACTTGAAAAGTTTTACAGTTCATTCAAATGTTATGTAATTTACAATTGTTAAAGCTTTACCGACTGAAATAATATTTTGGAAAAACTGTGGTGGTAGAACCGCTGAATGAGCTACCAATACAAAGCATTAATATTGCTTATTGTAAGGAGGTAATGATGAATTTGGCATATGCTGAGCTATGAAAATGTATTGGCGATTGTGTTTAGTAATGTAATTTCCATCTACAAAAAGCTCGTTCTTGTTTAGTTTACAAGTAAGAACGTATTAAGCATTATTTCAGAACATAAAATCTGATATACAGTAGACCTTTATTTTACGCGGGGGTTGCGTTCCACGGAAATGCCGCGTTAATTGAGACCTAATACTAGTGCTAAAATAGGGGTCTGGTTCGCTAGATAACAAAATACTTCATTCTAGTGATGACTAATTATATAATAAGTTTAATGTATACTTATATCGACTTTTATACACAACATGCATAATTAATTTCGTGTCCTGTTTATAAAGATGAGCTGGCTATGATTTTTTTTGGCAGTCATCAAGAATTTTTCCCTGTAATTCTTTGCAGAGCATTAACGCATCCATGATCCGCTTGCGTCATTTCCAAGATAGAATTTTCCTTTACTAAACAAGCAGAAAGATCAATTCTATTGTCTAGGAATGGCTCAAAATTCTCAATGTGAACGTTTTTGGTTGTGTGTCACCGACGTCGGTATCCTCGTTGGTATTGACCTACTTTGTCACTCCTAAAAGCTCTTCTTCCAGTGAGTTCTGAACTGTGTGAGTTTAATAACTTTACTTCTGGAAAGAGCTCTGGAACCAATCGTATAAAATGTCTCCAGTGACCCAAGCTAGATTATTAGCACGCCAAAATGCAGTTGATTACGCGTAATCTGCAATGTTTAGGAGTTTGGATTTTGAAAGAGGGAAAAATTTTATCTGCTTGCATTGCCGCATCCGCGTAAAACCGAAACTCATCCGCGTAAAATAAAATAAAGGTGTCAAATCTTAAACCGCGTATAACCGGAACCACGTAAAATAAACCCGCGTAAAAACATTCTGCATTATAAAATAATTTGTGGAGAGTTTTTAATTCTTGTTGCAATAAACTGCATAGTAAACAGGTTTAATTCTAAAGAAACAAAAAAGGTTTTTTCTAAAGTGAACCTGTAAAATGAAGGAATACTTTGGTTACCTGCCAGAATTATCCTTCTAGGGGAAGGGGAGGGGGCAGCAATACTTACAGGTGTATAGACGCCATACTGGGATTGACAATTTGTCGTAAAACTAAAGGTTGTGAGGGGTTGAATTCCCCCCTCACCCCACGCACAGGTAAGATTAAAACCCCTCCCTTTATGAAAATCTGGACACCGGCCTGGCTGCACCTCCATTGTTCATCTCTTTTCGGCAACTCTGAAACAGTTCTCTACTGGCGAGCTCGAGAACTTTTGACGCTCGAACACTTTCTACCTTTTTCCTTTTTGTCTTAGTTATTTGTTTGTACTAATCAACTTTTTGTTCTTTTGTATCTGTCTTGCCATTGAAAATAATAATAATAAAAAAACTTTACACCTCTGGAATTTTTACTATATTTTTGTGTTCTTTTAAAAAATTCTTAATGTTTTAAGTGAAAACCATGACTTATCTTTGAAACATTATTCTAAAAACAATTAACTTAATTCTGTTTTAAATAATGATCTTAATTTATTTAACTCCCTATAAACGCCACTTGAGTACTTAAAAAAACACGAAAAACAGTTAGAAACTCATTCTTATTCGAGAGATTCTAAAATGGAAGTTCGCTATCGATCGTTTTCTCTTTATTATCTCACATTTCTCCCACAAAAGAATGTCGTTCTTATTTGAAAACGATCTATGCATTAGTTTTGTTGATTTCTTCTTTCTTCTTACGGTCTATTTTATTGCCTGTTTAGCATCAAATTGTCTTTGCCACTTTTTTACCGCAATTCAAACTTCGAGTAGGTGGGAAGGATGAAAATTTTATTTATTTTTCTGCTGGAGCTCATTTGAGTTACAAGTTGGAACGGTAATTTTATTCAAGAGACATTTCTCACAGATGTGAGAAATATTTTCTTAGATGAGAAGTTTTAGAAATGTATATTTTATGAGGTATGCTTTTTATTGAAAATGCGTTGCTATTTTGTTATGTAGAATATGTTTTTCGTATTTCAAATAAGTTAAAACAGTAGTTTCATGTTTAGCAGCTTTAATTCCAAAATTGTTTGTACTTATTATTAAATTTAATTAAAAAGACAGTCATTACGTTGCACTTTTTTAACGAAAAAGTATTTTAAACGTTTCGTTGTTGAAAGATTTTTGGCTGAAAAGTAGAGAAAAGCGATCGCAAATAGTCAAAGTTTTATCAAAAGAAATAAAAATAACGAAATCAACGGTTTTACTGAAAATTAATTACAGGGATTAACACTAGGTTGCATTTTAAATTCTTTGACTTCAGGTTTTATCGCTTCAAAAAATGTTCCTAATTTTTTTAATTGCAAGTACAGTCGAGTCCCGACTTACGCGAGGGATGCGTTCCAAGACTCCTCTCGTAAGTCGAAATTTCGCGTTGTGGAAAAAATATATTAACATAAATTTTTTAGAACCATACCGAATTCTTTCAGACACTTATAAACACCCACCAAACTGCTTTAAGGCAATCCTCAACCATACATATGGTTTCTTATATAAAAAACTGAACTTTTATTGTATTTAAACAAGTTCCTTCTAGAACTAACCGAGCCTTTCCCGTATACCCATATCTATACTTTCTAGTATCTGATCAATATTCTCAAAAATAGCTAAAATCGCAAATTGTTTCAAACATAATTTTGTAATATTTTAAGCTGCTTTCTTGGAATGAAATATGATTCACTCATCTAAAAAATTAGATGCGCAAAAAAAAAAAAAAAAAAAAAAAAAAAAAATAAATAAATAAATAAACGGACAAATAAAATAGCAGCACCTTTTAAACAAAGAAGCTAATACAATTTTTTCTGTTAAAAAAATTCTTTAACAGCTTTCAAAAAGAAAAAAATAATATTTAAAATTAATAAGCTCATTAAAATAAATACATCATATCCATAAAAAAATCGTTTGTTTTCCCCCCGTTGCCAAAAAATATTTTTTAAAATGAATTAATGTACTTCCCAAAATAAATAAAACAATAAAATGTCAACTTAAAAAAATAATTTTTATTTAAAAAAAAATCGTCTGCGCATATCTTTATGTAGAAATATAGGACTTCGAGTTTATCCGCCAAAAACTGAATACATAAAATAAAACTTTAGAGTGAAAATAAAAACAAGTCATATTAACAATAATTATTTCACAGTTAAAAATGGCTGCAGAGTTAGAGTCAGAGTCAATCTCATTTTGGAATAAAAGAGACAGATTTGGGAGTCGAAGGTATTTAATTTAAGACTCGGAGTTGGAATCGGTCATTACCCATAGAGTCCGCAACTCTGCCAATGTTTGTGGAGTCGGACTTATTTTAGGATAAAGGAATCGGAGTCTAATATCTAAGAATCGGAGTCAGTCATTTTTCCTCCGTGTATAAATTTTGCCAAAGCTACGAAGTCAGAGTCGAAGTTCGACTAATTGTCGGGCTCAGGAGTTTGTCGTCAAGAGCTATTTCCAACAAAATTTGTTTGAAGTAAATCCGCTTTCAAGTGCGGAATCTACATTGACTTTCAGTTTCTCCGCAGGCGCTAATGTTAAGGGATTTCAACTGTTCAAAATTGAACTAAAAATTGTTCAAATCAAAAAGATGTTTTATATACTGGTTTTTCCATAGACTAATAATAAGAGTAGACCGAGCTTTCTCATTCTTACTGATAAAGAAAATTGGTTCATAGATGTATCATGTGACTAGTGGAAGGGCTTGGCGAAGACTTTGGCAGCATGGTTGCTAGATGGCAGCATTATCTATAGTTTGGCACTCGACATGTATTTTAAGACAATGTGTTTTCATTAAAAAAAACTTCCAGGTGCTGAGATTGAACTGTTTTTCTTTTAGTTATGCATTATTTTGACATTAGCAGTGGCGTAGCTAGACCCGACTTTCGGGGGGGGGGGGGGGGGGTTACTTCTTTTATATATATATATATATTTAATATATATATATATATATATATATATATATATATATATATATGTATAATCGCTTGGAATTTTTTCCTTTTCTTCTTTTTTTTTCTTTCTCTTCTCTCTTCTTTTTCTCTTTTTTTTTTGAGACTAACTTTTCGGGGGGGGGGGGGGTTTGTCCCCAAAACCCCCCCCTTAGCTACGCCCCTGGACATTAGTAATAGTTTTTGATCAGGTTTCGGTAACTTTTATTTCATTTGGAGCTGTCAGCGTTGGCGTGAACGAAATGGCGTAAACGTTTTGCGTTAACGCAAAAATGTACTAATCGGTATCTTAAATTGAAACTGTAGGTAAAAATCTTACCGTTTGCTGATTCTTCTTGGTCGCTTGCATCTTTTATTGCTTAGAGAGTTATTGAAATTGACTAAAGAAAATGCACAATGCTATCTAAACGAAAAACTTCATTCTTCGGTGTTCCATCAATTCTATTTATTTTATTTCGCGCTGGCGTTGATCGTCTGCTACGATCAACGCCTGCTGTTGCTAGGATATCCACCAGTCACATGGTTTGGTTTATGAGCAGCAAAAGGGTTGCCATAGCTCGGTCTACTCTTATTATTAGTCTATGGGTTTTTCATCAAAAGCTTTTTCCTACAAAATTTGTTTGAAGCAAATTCGCCTGTCAATTCGGAATTGCCTTGAATTTCCCCGTAGGCGCTAATGTTAAAGTTTTTTGAACTGTTCAAAATTGAACGAAAAATAGTTCAAATCAAAAAGTGAAATATAGGAGTAAGGTGTATTCGCCGAGATTATCCGAAAAAAAAAAAAAAAAAAGGTTCGAAAAGGACTATACACTCAGAAATTATTAGGGGGGGGGGGGTACAGACAAAAAGACAGATCGACATACATTTTCCCCCATCCCAATACTCAACTTTGTAATTTTCATTTTTTCGATATTATTATTATTTTTTTTTAACTTTTTGTTTGTTTTTTGCGATGTTTTCAAGATGCATTAAGTCTTCTTTCATGCTTTTTTTTTCTTTGACTTTGACTGGGAAAGTAGGCTAAATTAAAAAGACTTTTATTCAACATGAAATGCTTCAAGATCCACAAAATGAATGATCAATGGAAGGGAAAGATATAAAATAAAACAGCACGGGGAAACGCTCAGGACGTAGTAATAATAAAATGCTGCACTATCATAGTACTGTACAGTAGATACAGTAACATATTTATGAGTTAAAAAAGAAAGATAATGACGATTTATGCTCTATGATCATTTGTGGCTCAATTTGTAACAACAGCCTCTCTTCCTGATCTCTTTAATCCATAATACAAGAGCAGCTTCTATTTTCATTTTTTTTGCTAGACATCTGCAAGCTTAAATATTGAAACTAAGTTCTGAATTTTTACGGATATCGTTTTGTTTGGGGTCGTTTCCAAAATCTTAAAGTATTTTTTTCTGAAAGAGCATACTTAAAAACATAGGATCTGACTATTTTTTAAATAATTTGTTTAAGTTTAATATTTTAAAAAAATTACTTAAATCGGAGCGCTTTCATTGTTTACTGCTTCTGCCAATGACATCACAAATGATGAAATGCCATTCAGTGTTGCCATTCACAGTGCAAAATGTTTAATTCGCATCTTTATTCATGTGTATTGGCAGCGATATGGTTGATAGCAGGCGTAGAGCTCAATATTTAATTCGCTTCTTGGTTATCATAAAGTGGTAGAAAGTGCATCATTTATGACGTCATCAAGACCACGCATTGCTTGAAAAATTGCACATTTTAAAAAATTAATTAAAACATAACTGTTGGGAAAATAAAAGTATTTTCTGGGTTCATGTTTTTTTTTTTTTTTTTGCTCATTCTATCCATTTCAATGACTAAAAGTAGCACTTTTGACTGAAGGAAACCACCCCATTGTACGAATGGAAGATCCACTCATATCTATTGTTGCGCTACCATCGACGTTTTGTAGTTGTTCCAGCATCTCGAGAATCGTAGCCTTTTTTTTTTTTAATCAGAAACTTTCTTTTTCTTCCCATCTTCACAAAGTTTAGATGAAGGTGCCACTAAGGAACCAATATATTTCGTCAACTTTAATATTTAGAATGAAAAAAATAAATAAATGAAGGATGCTGAGCGGTTATTTGAGGCATTAACAACTCGATGCATAGACTAGTTTGACGAGGGAACTTTCGATCTCACTGATGCTTAAAGGAATGTAATAACATTCACGAAACTAATATTTAGGTGCCAATAACGAAACCGATACTTCCTTCTAAAAAATTCGTGTTGTGGACGAAACAATCGCTTTAGCTTTAAAATTCGTAACTCGTGAAAAATTCGCGTTATAGCCATTTCGCGTAAGTCGAATCGCGTTGTAGCGGGAATCGTCTGTATATGATTTTTTTAAAGTAAGAAAAATGTAACACACCTGAGTCTCATTGTTGTCATTATTCCATTATCGTATGGTTTCTGGATAAGTATCTGTAGGTTTTCATGGAAAAGTGGCTGGAATGATTGTGCACGATCAGTAATTGGCAAAAATACTTTGACGTAGTTTTTTTTTTATTTTTTTTTATCAAAGTTCTGAACTCAATCAAAAAATAAATATATTTTTCCCGTCACATCCTAGAATAGCTAAAGAATAGAACTGCTCACATTGGACCACTGTGTCGATGCTGCAGAGACATCCTTAACACTTTGACTGCCATGGCTATCATATGTAATAGCCAGTGATGTTTCCATTGGGACACTGGCTATCATGTCTGATAGAAATGGTTTTTCAACACTTTTGGCCTTGGCTATCAAAAACGATATCAGTTACATGAAAATCGCATTGGAGTTTGATTGTTGGGCCCCCTACTATATTTAACTGACTATATTCACATGACTTCCTTTTATTCCGATTCAATGTCATTTCCGCATTACTGGCAATTTTAATTTGATTCAATAGTTTACTCTCTAAATATCTCCAACAGTGGCCAAATTGAAACAGATTAAGAAAAAAGAAAGCCAAATTTGTCGCTAAGTTCTCGACAAAACTTGGCGAGCAAAGACTGCCGATATATCGCCAAGTATCCGACAAATTATAACACCACTTGAGTTTACATCGAAATTAACAATGATTTTTGAGTGAAAATTTTTTCGGGAATACAATACTTCCTTTTTTGTAAAAGGAAGTAAAAAATAAGCTCTAAATCCTGCATTAAAGAGTCGAGAAGGGTCATTGGGGCTAGACTCGAAACTTTCGCGACTAGTAGAGCGCAACGAGTTAAGATTACGCAGCGATCTTTTTTGTTCTGGTGTCAGCTGTTCGGGGGGTTGGCGAGTTTTAACGAGCAGGGACTGGAGCCCACTAGTAAATGGTAAAATTTTTAGAGTTACATTTTAGTTTAGCAAATAAATTGTTATAAGAAACCACAGGTGAAATACTTTTACACACCTAGACAAAAAATAAATAAATAAATAAATAAATGAAATAATGTATTTTGTTTTAGTCAGCTATGTGTACATTTTAGCGTGCTATGTAAACATACGAGCACAATAGCGCAGAATTACATCACTTTCCTTTATGTGTGTGTGTGAGTAGAAAAAAAGAGTAGGAATTTAATATTTTTGTCAATAACTGCTTTTGTTATGTCCTAAGCATACATCTCTAACTTAGAACATAATTATTTCTCCATCATAATTCATTATTCAAACTTAAACTTTATTTCGGTTGAAGAAATAAAACTGACAGCTCAATATTTTTTCTTGAATTCTCCACATTAAGAACTTTGAAAGTTAAACAACGCTTAAGGGTATTTAGTTCATAATTAGCAACAAGAACAGAGCTTAAAATTAATGAAAGGGAATATCTTGAACGCAAGTGTCAAGCCGTGGTTGTTTCTAAAAATTATCCAATCGATTTGTTGAAGCACATCCTTTAAAATAAGTTTTAAGTATCGGTAAATGCTTGACGTTATCCAAAAATCTACACCAAATAATGGAGTTTTGATTAATGTGTAATAACAGAAAGCCATAATAATGTTGTTGTTATCACTTTAAACAAGAATAAACTTTAGTTTGTTCACAAAACATTGATTTATGGGATTTATAGTGAACATTAGTGTAATGTGATGGGCTATACTTACCGTAGGAAGGTAAAGCGTATTATCTGTGAAAATGAGGTTCTGAGATACAGTGCTGGTAAAAAAAATTGCATCACCCTCGCGTTTTCACAACAATGGGATTATGTGAGAAGTTTTTGTCGACTGATTAACGATGAATGTATGTGAAATTCTGCAAAACTTATGAAATAAAAATTTAACAACAGGAATCCGATACTTGTTTATGTAGATCGGGGTTGTTTCCGAGCCAAGCCAAACTGCTGACACCATGCTCATTTTTCCTTTTCTGAACATGCGTGTGAGTTTAGAGAAAAAAAAAATTACTTAGGCTCATGTAAATTTAAATCTAATGGCAGGATAAAGGTTTTTAAATTGTTACTTAACTGTTTTGCCGTATGGCACGGAGCAGAATCGTCCTGGAAAATGACGTTTGAAACTGAAGTAAAGTGATTCCGGATAGTAAGAAGCAATTTCTCCTCTAAAATGCCAATATACACATGAGCGTTTACTGTTCCTTGCACAAAGTGAAACCCACCAACTCCTTGATCAGAAATACATCCCCAAATCATCTGGGATACGGGATGCTTGACTGTGTGTTGAATGCAGTTGAGATGATATTCCTCTCCTTTGCGGTGCAGCTGATGCATTTTTTTTTTTTTTTTTTTACCACCACATTAGTTTTGTAAATCGCGTTTTGGACTCCATACTAATAATGAGAAAATGTTGGGATTTGATGTTTTTTCGTGATTTTCAGCGGAAGCCGAATAAGCAATCTTGTGCAACAAACTTAAAGTAGCTACAGTAAATAACAAAAGTGCACAACAAAAATATGAAAGAAAATGAAAGTTTTGCAGTTTCTACAGTTTTACCTCTCTACGGTAGTATAAGGAAATAATGTTTTTTTTTTGAGTGCATTTTTGTATGAGAGCAAAATTAACTTTATTTACTATGTACTTTGTCAAAATATTTAGGGAAATAATAAGCATTAATTGAAGCTTGTTTTACTAGAAAGTAAATACCACTTATTCTATTTCACAATCCTTTTGAACGCTTGATAATCGTCTATAATTTTTTCTTACAAACATTATAATAGTTCTGACGGTATGTTTAGTTCGAACCTACATTGTGCGGAGAAAGTTCCCACAATTTTATTAGATATTTCAATAGGCTGTAACTAACACATAATTCAACAAATCAACAAGTTAAAGCAATAAAAACTCTTTATTGAAACAATAATAATAACATTAAACAAAAAATAATAACAATTGTTCAAAATTGACTCCTTGGGTTTCAATACCTTTACGGAACCGCAGTCTGAAATTGCCGACGATGCTCGCGCACGAATCCACCGTTATCTCATTCCAGGCCTATTGCAGTGGTTGGACGACGACGGGCGGCAGTTCCTCCAGTCTTCTTGTAGCATTTCACAGCGTCATAGACTGTTTTACTCTTGAATCTAGTCGTTCGAATAATATCGGCTGTTTTCATTCCCTTCTTGTGTAATTCAACGACAGTAACACGCACATTTTCACGATTCATAGCTCACTAACTCAATGAACTAACAAAGAACAAATGATTAAACCTCAAATACTTTTAATGCCAATAAACAATATGTGCCAAATAAATCGCCAACCTACGATTTTAACGCCAAAAAAAGTTTTAAACAAAATTGTGGGAACTTTCTCCGCACCCTGTATGCATTGAGGAATGTTATTTTTCTTCTTTTTGCTACACTATTTATCAGATAGAATCATTGAGGGATTTTGAAACTGATCTCTATTAAAGCTGCTTAGAACGATTCTTCACGTCTATACAACTTCCATTGCAGAGATACTTTGCGACATTATACAGAGACGCAACTTAACTTTGCCCCCGAGCCTTGAGATCCTTTTGGTTCATTTGTAAAGTACAAACTAAGATCCACGGAACCAACTCTGCCACGGATACATCGCTCCCATCCTGTTCACTTCGTACGCCACACATTGGTGATCCGGACGTGATAGAAGTTTCATGGTGGGACTTGAGCCAAGCACTTTGCGATGGTTAACCAGCGCTTTACCGCTGAGCTCAAGGCGTCGAGGGCGTAGTCTGTCCAATAAAAATGCGAACTGAGACTATAAAAAAATATTTTGAAAAAAATTAGTCCACAACAATTTTGCCCACTTCAAAGTACTCTTCATTCGTTGCTGTGAACTTATCCCATGTTCTTTTCCGCTCTTTAAATCAACTTTGGAAGTCCGCAGCAGTTAGGTTCTTTAGTTGTCGCGTCGTTTCTCGTTTTATCGAGTCCAAGTCTTCCCTGTGATGTCCCCTTATCACATTTTTTTTTTGATTTTGAGAGTATGAAAAAGTTGCAGGGTGCGAGATCTGGCGAAGAAGGAGGTTGATCAAGGATGGTGATTGAATTTTTGCCAGGAACTGGCGAACAATCAATGCTGAATTCGCTGGTGCATTGTCATGGTGAAGTATCCATCCATCGTCTTGAGTCAAATTTGGTCGCACACGATCTCGCCAAGCACTGACAGCTCATTGGGTGTCGGGGAACTATCGCCAACAGTTTGTGGGACTGTAGTCTGCGTCACGGCAGCTAGATTGCATGAGTTCGCGTATTTATTGGACAGATTGCGTATGTGCTCTCAGATTGTACATGAAAACATTACCGCTAAATAAACCAAGATAAAAGTTTATATTCTCGCACATAGAATCATGTCAAACTATCAGCGAACGAAACATGGTTCTAAAATAGGACTAAATTAACTAAAATGATATGAAATTGCAAATAAGAATTACTTGGTTACATTAATAAAATATTTCCAACTGAAATTAATATCAGCTCCAATTAAGTTTTATTGCTGGCCTTACTATTAAAATAACTGTTTTGGTAGTTTGAAACGTGACAGCTGAAACTACACTCAAACTTTTTTTGTTGCACATTTGTTTCCAAAACAAATCTTTATTTTAGAATCGTTTTATCGATTGCACTTTTGAGGCCAAAGTTTGCTCATTTTTAATACATTCCCTATCTAGAAGAGGAATCTTTACGAGGAAAAGATACATCAAGATAAATTATTTCGGATGTTTTCTCAGTTGCCGAAGCAAATTTACCTGAAAAATCTGATGCAATTCATCTAATCTTTGACTGAGGAAACAAAATCAGAGTATTCGATGAAGCACGTTAAAATTCACCGGGATTTTCAATTATTCAAAGCGTTTTAGCATCGTTTAGCTTTGCAGACTTAAAGCAAACTGTTTAAGTACTTGAAGAAGAAGAACAAAATCGCTCAAATTTAGTGTTTTACTGATTTAACACATATGTTATCTTTGTCTTTAAGCATTACGCTGTCAAATATAATTATGAACAGTTCTTTTGATGATTTCTTTCTCGTAAATATACTTTTATTAAAAATAAAATATACTAAAACAAACTTACTATTAAAATAAGTAAAATAAGTTTTATATTAAGAAAAAGAAAAAAAAAAGTTTTGTCTATTTTGCGTTCTCCAAATTATCAAAGTGTCTTAAATACTTTCCTTAAAGAATTTAAGAAGCACATCGTTAATTTTCAAATAGATATTCTTTCACTTCTTACATTTCTGACCGTCTAAATTTTTCACGTGTGTAAAAACAGAAAATTCATATCGTAATTTCACCACGATTTTTATTTCACTGTCACACTCAATCTACTCTTTCTAATCACAAAAGCACTTAAGTTTTTCAGGGAAAACATTCTTGTCAAAACTTTTACTTCCAATAAAATAATGAATATTTGCGAAGCACTCCACATTTCTATTGATTTTGAGCCAAAACCCAACATTGCAAAATTTAAACTGAAAACAGAACTACATTTATGTCATAATGAATTACCATTATTATTTTTCAAACATTCGAGTTTCCGAAGAAAAATAAAGTGTCATATAAAATTCAGAAAATATTTCATAGCTTTGATTTTTTTTCTGCTAGTTACATTTCGAAATTATTTAATTTTTTTCATTGGAAATTATATTTCCTACAAGATAGTTTTGAACACACCAAATAAATAAATCATAAATAAATATGTAAAAATAAATAATTAAAATAAACTAATTAATGAATAAAAGACTAAAAGATAATGATCAAAATTAAATTAGTGAATAAAATATTCTCTAAGTTTAACTAAATATAAGCACTCAAGTTGACAGTAAACATTAACCCTAAAAACATAAAAAAATACGTTACATAAATTAATTTTACAGAAAGTGGTGAGGATTTTCACACAATTAAGGAACATTAACTTTGTAACACAAATCACTAATGTAAAAATCGCGTGAAATAGACTATAAACATGAACGACCTCCTGTTTTCTGATAATGTAGGAAACTCACCATCTGTGTATTAGCTGCAAATGCATCACTTAAATAAATGTTGTCTCTAAGTAAGATCCTCGTTAAATTAGACACTTCTGTTCAAAAGTTTTATAGTCATAAGGTTTTTGAAAGCTCTAATTATTTAGTAGAGAGTACATTTTTTTAAAATAAAATTTGTGGTAAATTATTTCGGGAAACATTAAACAAACATTTGTGGCAAGAAGAATCACTTTTTCTATTGAAAGATGCTAGATTTTATAAGGGAATTTTATTTAACGGACCAATGCATACATTAATCAAATGTGAATTGTAAGACGCTTTATTGTTGATTAGTATATTGAAATATAACTAATTGCAGTCTGTATTATTCAAAAGTGAAGTGTAAAACGCTTTGTAGTTGATTGATATATCAACATCTTTAAAACTAGTTCGCGTCTGGCTGTGTGTGTGTCTGTAACTTTATCTCTTCCGTACTGTCAATGTATATTACGTCAATACTGGTACCGCTGAATACAGATAACCTTCTAAACCTTATGGGGACGGACATCCAGGATGTCCTGAGGACATCTAGGAATAAAAGTATTGACATCATCACGGTGGATGGTATAGCAGTTACCCTTGTTATCCCCTTCGATCGAGAAAATAGGGAAGTTGCAACCTATTAAATGTTCCTATTTTGACTATTGGATATTGTTAATTGACCCTCAAAACAAAAAAAATCACCATCGCCAAATTTTAAAACACCGTGATTGATTTTTAATGAATTTTTAAAAATTCACGTGCAAAAGTGCGCTCATCTTAAACGTCACGAGCTTACGTCACAGGGCACTAATGGGCAGCCTTCCGTCGAAGATCCCTTGTTTTCGCTACGGACATTTTGAGCGCGCTGATATTTTTATTTTTTAGAAATTCAATAATCCTTTTGAACACACTATGGAGGCAGGATTCGTTAAAGCACAATTTAAATAATCTTCCTCAAGTAACATCTATGATGATATTCGAATATTTCCGAGAGGATGAGAGATTTAATGTTCCAGAAACGCGATGAGTTAAATGTGAGGAGATAAGCCTTTTACGTTTCGTCTTCGAAGCCAACTGCATGTCCTTCGACTTCTCCCGTATCGGAAGAGCGCATGACGTCACTTCCTATGCCATTTGACGTCACAAGAGCTTGAACTTTAAAAATTAATTTAAAAAAAAACTACTTATCGTATCGCAAAAAATTTTTCACCTATGATGTTCATACATGTTACTCTATCATATAAAAATAAATTGAAAAATCGAAAACTTCCCTGTTATCCGAACTCTTTCTGCATGTGGCCAATCCCCTTTGGCCCTCATTTGTAAGACAATGCATATTATCATATTGTTTGGCAAGTCAAACATTATTTTTATAAAATAACAAAGTTTTTCTTTTTAAAATTTTAAATATTGAATGATACCTACTATTATTTGATACATTTGTTTGATAAAAAACTTGTTTTTATTTTAAATGTTTTCTTTAGTTAGTCAAGTGTACCCGCGGCAAATGGAGAAAATTCTTTTCGTTTAGATACTCAATTATTAAACTACTAACGCATCCATTCGTTAATTCATTCATTTAATAATTCATTTATTTTTTCATTCATGCATTTATTTTCTTATTCATCCACTATTTTATTCATTCATTAGTGTTTTCTCATAAAGTTATTAAACCATTTTCTTTTTCGTTATTTGTTTCATTAACTATTCATTTAGTCATTCATTCTTTTATTTACTCACTAGAAAATGGCCCGTTAAGGTATGATGGGTGAAAATTGCGTCTACATTTGAACGAAGCAATTACCTGTTTGGCGATATTTTGATGCTTGAAATTTTAACCCTAACTCTAGTGGATTCACCCTAAACTGCAGCGGTTAATGTTCATTGTTGACCCCTTTTTCGTTTCTTCATTCTCCTAAAATAGCAGTCTTACCAGTAAAACGGTTAAGTTGCCGGATACAGTTTAGCATGTTAAAATAAAGCATTTCCCAGCATAAGATAAATAAATACCTTTGTGCTGAATAGTAAAGTCAGACCAAACAACGTAAGTAGAAGCACAAATTTATAAATTACAGCAGACACGTGTTTCGGCGTTACAGGGAACGCCTTTTTCAATGCAAAAATAATGAGCTTATGGATGAAAAGACATCCGACAAAAGCCAAGAGCAGATAAGCATGCAGCTTAAAAGATAAAAACAGCGGATTAGCCAAACACCAATGACAAAGTTATAAACCATTCAGGAACCAATAGGAAAGCTCCTGACCTTTGCTTGCATTCCTATTGCTGTTAAAAAATCTATCCCCATATATATAATGACCAATGATCGAGTGCCACTCCTGACGTCATGAGTAACGAAACTCGCACCACGACATTAAAATTTGATAATCAGTTTTTGTAATGTTTGACATCCAGGGAAAGGCTTCATTGTGACAAGGCTGAGCTGGATCTGGCAACTTAACTGTTTTACTGCTAAGACTGTGTCATTTCAGGAGAAAGATGAAACAAAAAATGTGGTCAACAATGAACGCTATTTACTGCAGTTTAGGTTTTATCCACTAGAGTAGGGTTACAATGTCAACTATCAAAATATAATGAAACAGGCAATTGCTTTTTTCAAATGTAGAAGCAATTTTCACGTATCATATCTTGATGAGCGATTTTCTCCAGTGCTCCATATTACAGATTAAATAAAGGTATGTCACAAGAGTATCACAAGAGTGTAGTTTAAGAGTGTAATGTCACAAGAGTGTAATGTAAGAGTGTAATGTAATGTTTCGTTCTCACATACACTCATTCAAAAGAATAAGACACACACATACATTCAAAAGAATAAGTGTATGTGTGTGTGTTTTTTTTTAGTTTCAAAACTTTAAATCCAAATAAAATACAAAAATACGTTTTTTTCAAGCTCAAAAAAAAAAAAAAAAAAAAAAAAAAAGAAAAAAAAAGTTTACAATTTTGAAAGTGATTGAAGACGAGTCAAAATAGAAATCGATGTAAATAAATTGAAAAAAAAAAAAAAAAAAAACCTAAACGACTCAAAATTTGAAACAATTCTTCATATCGTTTCTAGAAATGATGTTACTATCTATTAATAATATTTAGACACTGAAATCGTCAATATGAATTCCAAGGAAGCCGAAAAAGGTAGTTTATGAGAAAAATAATCGGAGGTTTTCCACTTAAAGATATATGATTTATATGAGAACAAAGACTTTACGTTCGACATTGTGAAATATAAACCATAAATCTTGTTTCATGAAATCTTCTTCCGACGAAGGGGATTTATAAAATGGCACCACCGCGAAAACTAATGTTTTAAGTCGAATAATATTTCATCCTTCAAAAAAGTGAAGTCCACCCACTGTGAGCTTGATGTATTATGTGTCAAATATTTATTCCCAAAACGTAAAATATTGAAAAGATTTGTGAAAGTTAAATAGGGAACAGGAGGTAAAGATTGCTTTGTTTGAGGAAAGACAATTGATTTTAATGTAGCTGATGATATTATGAGTCGCGTAGTTTTTGACCAGTATGGGTGGTAATATTTTTTTTAGCAATCAAGAATATTTTTTTATATTTGTTTCATTTTTCTCCGATTTCAGATATCACAAGGAGTAAATAATTAACTTTCTGAATGGTCCAACCAATTACACCAGGAGCGTAAATGCAAATTATTTTTTTATATTTGTTTCATTTTTCTCCGATCTCAGATATCACAAGGAGTAAATAATTAACTTTCTGAATGGTCCAACCAATTACACCAGGAGCGTAAATGCAAATTTATTCCGGGAGGAACAGAGGCCAAATTTTATGAGAATGTGCCAAATATAAGTTTGAAAATATTATAATACTTATTAACAATGAGTAGTTTTAACTTTATTTTAGCAGGGGCAAGGGCTCTATGGGCTCCCTCTTTAAGTATGCCCTGAAATCACGTGACTAAGAACTATTTTTTTTTCTATCAAATGAATCTTTTCAATTGATTTGAATATTCAATGTACAAATGTAAACAATTCCTTGGTTTTTGTGTACAAATTCATCCATAAAATCATGCCAAGGATAGACAAAAGTAAAACATTCGCAAAATTCAACAGCTTGTGTCAAAGTAATTTGCTACGAAAAATATACGAAAGCTTACGTCAATTCAAAAACTGGTAACATTGGTTAATCTGATAATGAGTAAAAATCCTCATATATACAGTATTGTGGCAATTAATTGGGAAATGTTTTTTTTTTCGTTTTATCATAGGTAAGCGAACGAATAAGCACTCAACTTCAGATCAGAGTTCAAATGGCAGTTATTTTCAAACTAGTAGTTGTTTATACGCATCAGGTAAGTAGCAGGCATATAAATTCTTCTGCCAAGTGACTAGAAGTTGGCATTGTTAGTTGCTTCCTTGTTGTGGGAGTAATTAGAGTCATGGATATGAGACTTGAAACACGTTCTAAAGTGATTGCACTTAGAGAATACCTTTTAAAACATTAGAAGAAATATGCAAAATATGTGGAGTGAGTAAATCAAGTGTCGGGAGGATATTGCAGCAGTTTAAGACAACAAAAAATGCTGGAACTAACCGTATTGGAAAATACGGCCGAAAAAGATCAACTTCGGCTCGTGACGACAAAAACTTACATCGAATGAGCGTTATGAATCCTCGATTAGCTAGTTTTAATCTGACCAAGTCCTTGGTGTTGACATTGCACCTTCAACAGTTAGATAGAGGCTTTTAGAGCATGGGTGGAAAGCACGTCGACCGTACAAGAAGCAGCTTCTCACGCGTGGTATGGCATGAAAAAGAAAAGGTTAGAACGGGCACGGAAATATAAAACATGGACTGAGGGGGATTGGGAAAAGGTCTTTTTTTCTGTGGTACAGGGATTTAGATCCAAGTTCGTGAGAAGGAGTAAAGGAGAACCTCTTCGTCCGCACCACATTTATCGAACATTCTAGTATCCACCCAAAAGGATGTTTTGGGGTTGCTTCTGCGTTTCGGGGACATAATCCCTTGTTCCCGTAGAAGGAAGGATGGACAGTGCCAGCTAAGAATCGATATTGACCCGAAATGTTCTTCCAACCGTGTCTAAACTTTGGCCGGACGGAGATGGCGTTTTTCAACAAGATGGCGCCCATTATCACATATAGAAACATATTGTCAATTCCTGGTCTAAAAACGAACTTACTGTACTGGATTGGCCCAGAAACTCATCGGACTTAAATCCGATTGAAAATTTGTGGGCTCTCGTTAAAAAACGTCTTCACAAAATTGCCAGTTCTACGATGGAAAAGCTAATTTCGTGCGTTATTGAAATGTGGTGTAATGACGTTGAAATTAAAACTACATGGTCCAGTCAAGTACATTTCATGCCAAAACGTGTCTATGATGTTATTAAGTCTCGAGGAGGTCATATTAATTATTAGTTTCAAATGTATTCATGAAAAACTTAAATAAAACTGATTTGTTTTGAAAAAATTCCAATTAATTGCCACAATACTGCAGTTACTGATCGATTAACGCTCTGATGTCCTCAACAATGAAACTCGCGCCATAGCATAATATCCTCATGCATATAATAGCGAATTCACTTATCGAGTAACTCTGTGACGTCTTCAACAATATTCGTGCCTACTGAATAACTCGAGCCTTAGCATAAACATTTGATAATATTTTTAGGTTATTTTTGACATTCAGGGAAATGCTTTATTTTGATAAGGTTGTACTGGATCCGGTAACTTAACTGTTTTGCTGGTATGACTGTACATTTAGGACAATGAAGAAACAAAAAAAATGGTCAGCAATTAACGCTATTTATTAAAGTTTAGGTTAAAATTTCAACTATCAAAATATCACCAAACAGACAATTGCTTCTTTCAAATGTAGAAGCAATTTTCCCCTATTTCACCTTCACGGGCGATTTTCCAGTACTTACATTAAAAATTAAAATTTGTGCAAAGTTATTACTTTATAGACAATTTTTGATAAAAAATATTTGGATTTTTAAAAAACGAATTCGTAATTTTTCGATGACTTTTATTTCAGAATGTGATCAATTATATTGTAATTGTGCTGTGAATTGTGTTTTGATTATCAAGTGTACTGAAACCTGTGTAAGTTGACTACTTATGGGGTATTACTTTAGCTGTCAGCTTAGACAGGGAGTCAAATTATAGACGCTGACAATTTAGACAATTGTCAACTTACAAAGATATTATAATTTACAGTTTTTATATTATTGTTACGAGCTTTTTTTTAAATATATAAAAGTGTATTATGTAAAACGTGTTATCTTTTTAACCCTGTTTCGGCAAGACTACGTCCACTCAATATTTAGCTCCATAGAGCAATCCGAAAATACTCCTTGTAGTCGTAACCAAGAGGGTTGGTCAATAAATAACTGAAATTAGGTAAAAAACTGTCGCAAAAAACACGTATATTGGAAAGAAAATTGTCTAAATTAGTAACTTAATAACATTTAAATTTAATGCGCTGTTTAATGTTGCTTGTTTAAATAATATAAGTAAAAAGTGATTTAATAATTGAAATTTCTCAGTTTTATGTTCATGATTCAATAAACTCGAATGCTGGCATTTGTGGGTTATTAATTATCTTGTTTTACTTATTTATTTGAGTTTATCTAATTTGTCAACTTTTAGAATGTGCAAACACATTGCTAAAGCTAATTTTGAATTACCAATTGAAGAACAAAAATCAAAATGAAACTCCAGTGATAAATTTTCTCATTTAGTTTTAAATTTTCTCTGGCGAACTTTTTGCGACTTAAGACTGCATGAAAAGATGCACAAACCAAGTGTTTACGTTATTTTTAAAAAAATATTTTAATATTTTATTCGAAAATTTTTACTAGTTTTTATTCTTTAAATCTTTCAAACTGCATTAAGTTTTTCATCAACTGAAGGAACATAATAAAAGGACTTATAAGGGAAAAAAATAGAGAGAGAGAGCGAGAGAGCTGTTCAACATTTTAAACTTATGTTATGTTCCCGTTTTCTTGTTTAACTATTCAAAATGAGGTTTAAATTAAAAACCTTCTTTTTTAAGGAATTCCTTTCTTCGTTTTTAATCTTGATGTGTCTTCTTTCCATATTAAAATTCATAACGAAAAGTTAACATATTTCTAACCTTTATTCATATATTTATATTTCAGATAATTTCTTCTTTATTAGAATAAAATTTCTCCTTCGATAATCGCCAAGGAAAAAAAGATAACTTTGTTCACAATAAATTTTGCATATTTGTACCTAACAGCTCCGTAATTTACAAATCTATGTTCCTGCTTTCGAAAACGATGGGCATTTATTGTTCGTATAAGAAATAATCATTTTTTCATATATGCTCGATATAATTAATCCTACTTATAATATAGTGTTTAAAACAAATTATCTAAATGAATGAAAATACATCTACGCTTTCATATCCCGAGATGTTGGAGCGTATATCTTTTTAAGTATCAATCGCACAAGGGATTAGTAGCACAGGGGTGCTATGAAAAAAAAAATAAAATA